>NW_027531999.1:2618360-2668051 GCF_008692635.1 Crocuta crocuta | reverse complement strand
CTGGCAGGGGGAGAGAGGGAGTGTGCGCTCTCTCTCTCTCTCTCTCATTCTCCACTCTGCCTCCCCATTTCATAGAAACCTATTCAACTGCAAATAGTACAGTGTCTGCCATATATTGTCTTATACACAGAAAGGTTTATCTGGCTCACATAACTAGTTTTATGATCCAATGGGTCATCAAGGACCCAGAGTCTCTCCATCTTTCAGCTCTACCATCCTTGACATTTTTGCTTTCATCCTCACTCTGGTTGTCTTATGGTTCATCTAAGATGGTTGGTTCTACTCCAAGTATCACATCTGTGCCTCTGTGCACAGGCAGAAAGAAGTATAAACATATAAAAATATAAAAGAAAAAGAAGGAAAAGACTCTCAGAAATACATCATTTACATCTCATTGGCTAGATTGTGTCATACGACCACCTTAGACTACAAGGGAGTATGCCCAGCAAGCGGCTCTAGTTGAGAGAATGGGTGTTCCCTTGGAAAAGATGGAAAGGAAATAGACGCTGAGTGGTCAGCTATCAAAATACTCATCACTTTATCTATATCACAAGTCTGCTTTGCTTTCATAACTCCTCAAGACTTTGGAATCAAATCCAGAAGGGATTTATAGGCTAGAGATGGATAGATGGATGGATGGATGGATGGATGGATGGATGGATGGATGGATAGATAGATAGATGATAGATGATGATAGATAGATAGATAGATAGATAGATAGATAGATAGATAGATAATATAAAGTACATGACTGCTCAGCTAATACAGGTTTCTCAGACCTTCTTGCAGCGAGGTGTGAACATTTGACCATCTTCTCAACAACAGAATATGAGCAGAAGTGGTATGTGCCCCTTGAAGTTAGGCCTTAAGACACAAGACATGTGTTACTGTACATCTTCTTCCCCCTTTCTATAGACCAAAAGCTAGTGTCTGTCACTAGCTTCTGCTGTGCTCTAAAGGATAATGGACCCACAAGATGGCATACCTCTAAATGTCCACATGGATTAGAAACATGTCCAAATCTGGACTGTTAAATCAAGGATTGTTGTGAAAAAAGAGAACTTTGTTCTATAAGTTATTGCCTTTTGGGGTCTCAATGCTACAGCTTTTATCCTACCTGATACAGTTTCTATATCAAATATGAATCTCTAGGATGGTTAAAATTTCATGCAAAGCTGTGTCTGGGTTTATGGGATATTTTTCTAGGCTTCCCAAAATCAGTGTTTGAATTCTTGCCTCCCTTATCCGCTTGTCGTTACTCATTGTCCTAGAATTTTCTCCCTTTGCTAAGCATTGTTCCATCCTTCTCACTTCCCTGTCCAGAGTTCAATTGGGCATAAAGGAAATTACTTTTTGTAGATCAGCAGCTATTGTTTGGGCATTTGTGGATTTTGTCAAGGATGAAGATAAATAGGAACTAAAGCCATGTGCCAGAAGGGTAGGAGCAACATCTGAAGGAGACCAGGACATGAGAAGACCACAGTGGGAAATTCTCACAATCTCTCCTCTAGGTCAACGGGCATACTGAGTCTCATCCTTTAACCTAGTCTTCATTTGTTCAGCCCTCTGGATCTATACCACTTGAGACAGTTATAGTCGCAGATTCTTTAGTATGACTGTCATTAAGGCTTTTCTTAAAATTATCCCTCTTTTTCCTATCATCCTTGTGCATTCTGTCTTTATAATCCAATTTTAATCATTTGCCAAGTGAGTGACATTTAAAATTCTGAGTCATTTAAAATTCTAAAGAGAATATGGCAAATGACTGTGGAGATAGGTATGGACATAAGAATTATGTAAAGGTCTTGGACAATGCCTCTTAGCCAATATCCTACCCGATCTGGGGTTATCCCAGAAAAAAAAAAAAATCCTATCTCCACCCTGAGTTTATGGAGAAGGGAAGTTTGGCATCAATAGGATTGTGTAATGTTTTTCATTCTCCTGATTTACCTAGAGAAAATTATATTGAATTAACAAAAAAAGATGATGAAAAGAAACTTTAGGAATATCAAAGATGGCTATGAAAGATAGGAAAAAGAGATGAGAGTATATTGTAGCGAATTACTCTTGGGGTGCAGGGGTCTTGAGCTAAAGACTTTGGATACAAGCTAATAACATCCAGCAACCTGCTGCTTGGTCCAAACATCTTGGAAAAACTAACACCTTCATGATGTCACCTTCTGGAAAATTCCAAAGGATTCTCAGTTTTAGATCTCCTGTTGACACAGAAGCCCAGCAAGTAGATGTATTATAACTTTATAACTGGGAGACAAGGATCCAAGGATTGGGATTCCCTGAAGTTTTACTGGAGTCTGTGTACTTAACAACACCTGATAAGGCCCTTTCCAATGAGGTTTGAGAATAGTCTTATGTTGTTGTCATTTCTTGTAATCCAAGACTCAAATCTGAAGGTCATGCAAGGGTTCCTGTGGATTATTATTGGTAAAAGCTGTTTGGACCTGTTGATTATAAACGTGAGTCTGCTAAATTAATCCCCTATAATATTGTGCCATACTGGACTATAAAAGAGAAGTTAAGATGGAGGGTAAGATCTATAGATTCCCTGGGCATCCAGTGACCATTACATATAGGGATAGTCTATAGGTTTCTGTTAGACTGTCCCTAATGGCCATGAGAATTAAGTACAAACCCTTTGGCCTCAGTAACTAAAGTTCCTCTGATAGTTTTACAAGTTTCAGTGGTACCTCTATCGCCAAACAAATAGGTGGGTATTGTCAAGTGGAAAACACAAAGTCTTAAAGCTTTTTTATACTATCAAAGCAGTGGCAAGAAATAGATACAATAGTAAGGACATACTTATAACCACATGAGATGAATAACTGAATGAAACCCATCTGTAAATAGATGCTCAAAAGATCCTAAAGGTTTTGGCTTGTGTTTATGCCCCAGCTTTACAATTTTCTCAAGATAGTAGGTTTGATAGAAGAGAAATGCACCAAGGATATGCTCTAAAATCTTATTGAAATGTCTCCACCAATGCTTATTTATGATGTTGTTGTTGTTGTTGTTTTATTTTAGAGAAAGAGAGAGAGAGTGCAAGCATAAGCAGGGGACCAAGGCAGAGAGAGAGAGAGAGAGAGAGAGAGAGAGACTTAAGCAGATTCCATGCTTGGTGCAGAGCCCAACATGGGACTTGATCTCACAATCCTGGAATCATGACCTGAGCTGAAATCAAGAGTCAGACACTCAACCGATCGAACCACCCAGGTGTCCCTATGATGTTGGTTTTTTTTTTTCTTTTTAAAATTTCTTTCCATAATGAGTGATAGCATGCAACACTTTTTGAGAAAATCCATTTCAGTACCTTGGGGAAGATCAATAGACTATCTTGGTGCCATCATAGCTACCTGGGAAGAGAAAAAATTTAATCGTTTCCAATACCCTTCTTCATAATTATTGCTTGATACTAAAATTAACTCAAATCCTAATGTCAATAGTTAGGAGTTAGTCTTGGCTTTGACTCTTAGTCTTGTTGGAAAGCCTGGAGGTGTTAAAGCAACTTACTTATTTAGTATAGTAATCTGCTAAAGCATTATCCTTTGCTTCTTGAGTCTGCTTTTTATTATGGGGCCCAACCTTAATATAGCCAGTTCCTTTGGAAAAACAAAGCATCTAATAGGAATTTTATGTGACTACCATGTTTAATTGAAATACCAGATGCAGTTAAGCCACACTGCCTCCAAAGCATACCAAAATCATGAATGATCCAAAATCATATTTGCTATCCGTATAGTTAATTCCTCTCTTATCTCTACCTAATTAGAAGTCTGTAGTAAGTGCTACAATTTCAGCAACTTGTACAGATTTGGCCCCTGGGAAAGGATAATATTTGAGTAAGTCTAAGTGAGTTGCTATCACATACTGAGCTCGACAGCTTCCTTGTTCAGTTCTCTAATAGTCTCCATCTATAAACATTTCTAAATCTGGCTTGTCAAAGAATTTCAAAGAGATTAGAGTGAAATAAGGAAAATTCCTAAATAAGTGCATTACAGTCATTAGGTTTTTTTTCTCCTCTGGGAGAGAAAGAAAGCTGGGGGAAGGGCAGTCTAGGGGCTACAGCAATGGATAAAAATATGTGTGAGTGAGAAGAGAAGGATTTCACAGAAAGTCAATCTCAAAGCAGAAAGACATTGAGTGTTTTCATTGAAGAGTGAGGTCTGAATGACAAGAGGGACCATAATGTTAAGACGAGATCCTACATGTGCCCTCCTCCATGCCCATCACTTGTGGGGATGAGCACTGGGTGTTAAATGGAAATCAACTTGACAATAAACTATTTTTTTAAAAAAGATGAGATCCTAAAACTAAATCAATAGAAGCCCCAATTACCTGTGCTACTGTTGTCACTGAGGGCAGACAGAAAGGGTAGGCTTTTCCTACCGGGTAAAGTGTGAGGCTACTATGCATGATGAATGTCTGAAGCCCATTGTGCTTTTGAATTAGAAATCTCAAAGCTTATCTTTGGGTGCTTCATATACAAATAGAATGAAAGGCCTATGGTAATTAGGGAGTGCAAGCACAGGAGCCTTTGAGGTGCATTTTTTTTTTAAGTTACAGAAGGCTATAGGTGAATCTGTCTCAGGCAACATCTCTGGTACTGGGAAGTTAATCTGTACCAAAATAAAATATCTTCTCTTCCATGGAGCTTCAGAAAGAAGTTGCCCACTCCACATTTGAGTAGCACCTCATCTGCAAAGTAGTCCTCATTCAAACAGATCCATCAGAATGGAATCATTATGCAGAAAAGCATGTTAATTAGTGAGAGGAGTATCTGAAATTCCTGCCATTTGGTTACTCCAAGGAAAGAATGATGGAAAGGTAGGTTTATGGTAGAATGTGTAGGTCTTGTATCAACAAAAAAGGAACATCCTTGGATTTTTTGCAATTGCATGGAAACTTCTCCCTTTTGTTTTAAAGGCAATTTTGGGCAAACCAAAGGATCTACTTACTCAGAAGGGAATCGTTCTGTCACAAAAGTTGGTCCTTTATTACTTTAGATTCTGTCCTTCAACTTAAGGCAGAGTAAGGTTTTTTCCAGTTTCCCTTTTCCTTATAACATCCACATATATCTTTGTTTAGACTGGCTATAGACAGTTTTTATTCCTGTGTTTATCTAATTGCTTAATCTGAAGAGACATTAATTTAATCAGTATTTTTTTTCTGAGCCAAAGTATCTTTAATGTGCTCATCAAGCTCTTGTAGTTCAGAGAGAAGACAGTCTACCATTCTATCTTCTGTTTCCTAACTAAATTTGTCACTTCAGATATAAGACCATCAACAAAGAAGGTGATTAGGGCAGTTGTGATATCTTTGATCCTACTGAGAATAGCATATTCTAGAAGGTAGTAGTTATGCGATCTCTGAAATTAGGGAAGTATCGTTTTTTTCCTCCTTCTTTACATAATTGGATTTTTGACCCATTGGTTTTGACAAGAAAGGCCTCAGGAATAGCTAAGACAGCTTGTCCTATTTGTATACTTTTTATATCTACCTGCAATTAAATTTTGTCACATTTTTTCTATCACTTTATTAATCAATCCATCATGCTTTTCAAACATAGCATCTCTGGTTCCCACAAAGAGATGAACTAATTGAAAGAGATCAGGGAGTCCCTGACTATAAATTCCTAAGACAAGGCTTAAATTCTTAAACTAATTTTTGACTTTCCTTAGAAGGGATTAGAAAGTCCTTTGCTACATTATGGAAACCTGACCTTGACCAAGGTTTAAAGATGTGGGGCCATTTCCATCTGTATTAAAAGATATGAAGGAACATTCTCCAGTGAAAGGACTATATTTATGAAGGGGCAGTGGAGAACAGGAAAGAGGGGGTGAGAGAACGTGCAGGAGGAGGAGGAGGGACAAACCATGGGAAAGAAAGTTGAGAGACAGGAGGCCAGATGGAAAGCCAATCCAAAGATGAGGCAAAACAGAAAAAAGAGAATTTAAGTTTGCCTTTTTAGATCCTCCACATTTTTATTAGCTTTTTCTAAGGAGTCCTTATGAGAAGTAATCTTATAATTTTTCTTTTAGAGGATTTTTGTCTTTATTTTTTTTTAAATGTTTTATTTATTTCTAGGAGAGAGAGAGAGAGAGAGAGACAGTGTGAGCAGGGGAGGGTCAGAGAGAGAGGGAGTCACAGACTCTGAAACAGGCTCCAGGCTCTGAGCGGGCAGTCAGCACAGAGCCCGACGCGGGGCTCGAACCCACGAACCGCGAGATCATGACCTAAGTGAAAGTCGGACGCTTAACCGACTAAGCCACCCAGGCACCCCAAAGATTTTTGTCTTTAAAAGGCCTCTTCGGACCAGTTAAAAAAACTTGTTGACCGTTAAATATTTGGAATTATTGAATCCTTTGATGCTAAGGTACCATAAAAATGGATTGTCTTATTTGTATACCAAGTCCCCCAGGGTGGCCGCTAAAGTCCTAGAATACTCACAGACCTTCCAAATTTTAGTGCTATTAGCTTTATAATATTAAGTCTATATTCAAGTGCCCTGAACAAGCTAACAAAATCTCCTTAGCCTCATGGCCCCACTATGACTGAAAACTGCTATTAGTAGAAACAAATCAAACAAAGAGATGTATACAATTTGTATACAAGACAAAGAGGAAGAATAAAGGCTTAGACAGTACTTCAAGACCAAGAGAGCCAGGCACTGGTCTATTACATAGAAGGAGTTGATCCTCTAATGAAGTGGCGTGGGCTGAACAGCAAAGGGGCCAATCTTGCCTGAATCTTAGCAGCAAATCTATGGAATAAAATCAACTAGAGAGCCATTAGCATAAGGCTGTGAAGGAAGGCTCCAAAGAAGCATTTTAACTTGGAGAAAGACAGCGGAAAATTTTGCATGGCTTTAGCAGGAGGGGGTTGGCCAACATTCAGCTAGGCTTAGCAGGACAGGGTTTGGCTGCAGCCCAGCTAGTTTCGGAAATGGGAATACAAGGATTGTTCTTGCGGAATAAGAGCCATTGTTTGGGCAGTCTGGATTTTATTGAGAGAGTTGAAGAGGAAGAATTAGGGGTTAAAGTCATATGCAAGAGGGCATGGGAAGAAAAGCTATGGGGGTTCAAGAGATTTGAGGGTGGGGGTACAAGGACTTATGAAATCCACAGTGGAAAATTCTCCGGTCTTAATTCACTCAGGGTCCTTATACACAAAAGCAGTGTTTTAACAGGGGTCTTCAATGCCTTCATTCAAAGTGATTTCTAACAGTGACCCCGTCAGTGGGACAATGTCTTATAGCAGAGCTCCCTTAAGTCTCTTTAAACTGCAGGACTAGGCTGTGGATTGGGGGATTCTGGGATAAAAGGAGGAGCTTTTCTCTTGATTGCCTCTTCTTTATACAGACGATAATTCAAATTTGCCAGGAATTATGCAGGATAAGATTCAAATAGGAAAAGGTAAATCCAAAGGATAAATTCCTCCATATTACTCCATACCCAGATAAATGTGAAAACCTTTATTCAGCAGTGGTCTTTTATTCTGTCAGGATCCCAGGATAATGAAGCATAATTTTGAGGAAGAGAATTCAAAGTACTTGAATGTTTGCTTATTTTGGTTCAGGGGAATGCTGGCACCCTTAAAAGACCAGCCCTTAAGTATGCGACATTGGAATGGAAGTCAAGTAGGAAAAAGCATTGGTTCTTCTTACATAAACTTGAGTTGAATATAACTTTCTCACGACATTTCAGCTCCCCCACCCCGATCTTGGATAGAAATAAGTGAAAAGATAGGACGAAAAGAAGAGACAATGTTGAAAGATTTTCCAGATGCTTTAAAACCCTGGAAAGTATTCAGTTCTGGTTTGATCTGGGGTATAAGTTAGTCCACTCATTTTTTTCTCTGAATCATACAAATGGTTCTTGAACTGAATGTTCATTTGTGCCCTTGTGAACACGTTCCACAGCAGTTAGAGGTGAAATTATTGGAAAGGCTTCCTTAGATCTGAGTCACTGAAGGGAAATCGTGTTACTTTTGTCTTTTTTCCTCTTCATGATTAAAAAAATTTCTTTAATAAAAGCATTATTTTTGCCATAGTTTTAAAAAAAGGTCATAACATTTACGGATCTTGGCAAAAGTGTCATTTAAGTAACAATTTATTCCAACATTGAGACAGATGTAGAGTAACAGGCTGTAGGTGTCACTTGTCTGTAGTTGAGAGTCTCATGAAATATAAAACCCATTCATTATTAAATTTTAGTCTTGTTTGAGGTTTATTTGAACTTGTTTTTTAAATGTGCATGGAATATATAAAAATTAGCTTTGTCCAAACCATTCATTTAATTGCTTTTGACTGCTGGTGAGTGTGCCATGTACCAGGCATGACAGACAGTGTTTTGTGTTAAGAGACTGTAATTCTGACATAGCAGAAAAACAAGGATTATAAATGTTGTCATAATTTAATACAAAATATATCAGATCTAGGACAATGATGTTCATTATTTCATTCATGTATCCCTGAATGCCAGTTGGTTCTTTCAGAATATATGTTTTCTTCTCTTCCACTTGCCATTCAGCTACTACATTCCAAGTCAGTATTTAGAATATTTTTCAATTGCTTCAAGAACATAAACTGTAGAAATTCTGTAATTTTTGGTGCTCTGCTCTAAAAATTATACAGAGATAGATAATGGTTTTTTCTGTACCTAATAGGTCTACTTAGAGAAGCTCAATTTAACAAGCTTATGTCAAGTTAAGTGACTAGTATTGTGATATATCCTATAGATATACTATTTTTTCAAAGCTAAGATTAGCATGTTTGCTTACACATACAGGATATTTAGGAGAAAGGTATAAGAAAAATTAGAAATCAAAATAAGACTTAACAAATGTGTCAAATTGGAGGTTCAGGTAAGCCTTTAATTAAAGCTGTTACATAGGTAAGTAAAATAGGTAAATTTTCTCTTCCTTTACTCTCCTCACCCTTCTTCATGATGTTTTCTCTCAGCTGTGAACACAATTATTCAATTAGTTGTATAAACTAATTCACACTAAGGTTGTCTTGAATGAAATCACTAAATATTCGTTGAACATTCCCCCTGGACCAAACTCTGTACTTGGGGCTATAAACTATCTTCCTTTAATCTTCAAACCATCCTCCAAAGCAAAAGTATTATCTGCAAGCTTGTTAAAAATGTAGACTTTCAGACCAACTAAATTGAACTCTGCATTTAACATACTCCTCAAGTGATTGGTAAACACATCAAAAGTTGAGATACTATGGTCTAGAGCAATGGTTTAGCTTAATCAGAATCACTGAGGTGCTTTGTTATAGAGCCTACAACAGGAAGAACTTCAGGTCTAGAAGATATAAAAGAAGCCAAGATTGATTTTTTCCCTTTAGTGTTTTATCACATAGCTGGGGATCAAATTGATCACACATTGAGCACTTAATTATGCCAATTTGGATGATTTTTACTTTAATGCAGTAGTTTTGAGAAGAGAAAGATTAGTGTGGAGTTGAGTTACCCGGAAAAGTTCTGTTGGCTGGGAAAATGGTGGTACCACTGATTAAATTAACAGAGATGGAAGGCTCAGTCTGCTAGGTGTCCTACTCTTAGTTTCAGCTGAGGTCATGATCTCACAGTTTGTGAGTTTGAGTCCCACATGGGGCTCTATGCTGACAGTGCAGAACCTGCTTGGAATTCTCTCTCTCCTTCTCTCTCTGCCCCTCACCTGCTCACTCTCTTTCTCTCTCTCTCAAAAATAAATAAATAAAATTTAAAATTTTTAAAAAGGTGGAAAGTATGGCCAATTTGTATGAAAAGATGATATGTTACATCACAGATATATTGACCTAGAAAGGATGATAGATCATCAAGGAAAGTTCACGCCATTGACACTGGAAATGCATGATCCTAGTGCTGCTAAAGGTAAAAATTAGAAAAAGACTATGTGTACCTTGAGGACAGGAATCCTACCTTACTCACTCTTCTATCCTCAGTGCCAGTGGTACACCTGACACACAGGAGACATTCAATAGCTTTTTGCTGATTTAATGAATAAATGTATTTAGGGCTCCTAAAAGCCATGACCCTTTACACATTTTCCCACTTAGATGCATTTAGTCTTTGAAAGAAGACAATAGGAATAACCAAAAAGCTTAACTCAAACTATAAATCTTTAATAGTGGACTGTCAGGTCATGAGGAAGCTAGAAGAAAAATATTTTGGTAGGTAACATTTAATTTACTACATTACCTGTGGATAAGGCTAGTATACAGGGAACTCTACACACATTCTATTTTTTTAATGTTTGTCATGTGTTTTGTTAGAAGAAAAATTGTTGGCAATCTTAAAAACTCCCAGAAAGCTTTTAAAGTGAAGTTGAACTTTTGATTTTCCCAATACCATTATTTAAAAAAAGAAAACCTGGGTGCTACTACATGCAAAATCTCCTTCTCCAAGCCAAGAAAAACCTACATATTGTGGGAAGAGAGAAATGTGGTTGCTAGCCAATTCTTTTATAACCATCCATCATATCTCTTGATTTCCAGTGTTTCTCCTTTGAGCCTAGTTAATATACACCATGTTGAGTTTGCTTTACTGCTACCATGCACAAAGAGAATTCTACAATAAACTAAAGTCAGTGTCAGGGTCAGATGTTCCATTGCTGAACTCATTCTTTGATCTTAAGGTAATATTTACTGACTTGGGGGATCTTGTGATATGATGGGATGTCATATCTGGGTCATTCAAAATAACTAAAAAATTATTAAATATACGATCTAGCCTTCAACAGAGTAGAAAAGGGATAAAAGAAAGAGAGTATCATAGTACCTTCTCTTCTCCATTGAAACATGATGGATGAATCACATACACAGTTCCAAAGAGCCAGCTTTTATGTCTGAGTTCCAATCAAATGTATCATGCTTTATTAATTTACAAGCAGGCTGTAAGTATACAAACAACATGTGTAAAAAATCAATTAAACTTAAACCTCTTTTTAGGGATTTCTAATTTGGTATACAGCTTTCCTCTTTACTCTGTTATAATCAGACAGTTTTCATACTTGCAAACACATACCATACACTCTACCCATACACAGAAATGACTATCCTGCTGATATTCTATCTTCTTGAACCAGAATCACTCAATCCTACTGTTTTAGGAGCCAATATAAAAAAAAAAAAGCCTACCATTTTTAATTCCGTATAGGACAAAGGTAAAGAAAAAAAAACCTGGAAGATAAAACCCATTTAGGGGAGTTACTAACTGGTTTCCTCATCAGAATGACATTAATCCTAAATTCATTTAGGTTAGAAAAGCATCCTCCCTTTAAAGTGTAAATACCATTTTGAAAGTTATGTAACTATTTTCCAATTAAATTTTAGTATGATTTGCTTGACCCAATTATTTTCCTTGCAATGATGGGTTGAAATGAATAGCACCGTGGTTTGGGAGTTTTGACTGGATTATGGGAGGAAGGTAATCATGGCATATGGAGTCATGGAGGAGGAGGGAGTCAGATATTAACAGTTTGCAATGGAGCGCTTAGAGCAATACGGCAGTTCTAAGGATTGAAGCTAAATACAAGGAGACAAGTGTGGAAAGCAAGGTGAGGCAGTGCCAAAATTAAATCTCATGCATTTCAAAATTTTGTTCTGCTAATGAAAAAGAGAAAAAGAAACTCTTTTTGTTCTTTTTCACATGCCCCTTCATAGGTGAATCCTTTCTCTTGGATTCCAGAATTCTAGTTAGTATTCACTAAAGAAAAAAAAAAAAAAGATTTTTGTCTTGTTTGTCTTTGGTTGGTAAGCTCTTACATGCACAATGACCTCAAGCTCGTATTTCTCAACAATATGCCCATTGCCTATTTAAACTACCTTACAGGCAAAAAGTTCCCATTCCATAGGATTTACAGTTTACAGTATTATGAAATCATATCCATGGCGGCTGTGAGGTAATTGCTTAGATGCACATACTTAAATTCAGAAACTTCAAAACTTTAATGATACTATCAGGATTCTAACTGCCAAGTTGGTGCAATTCGCTTCCCAGAAGGTAACCAAAATAGTGTGCTTTTTCAGTTTAAGCCTTGAAGTAATATAAAGTTGCAAAATTCCAAGAAGATTAAAATCGGTTGCATTGCTAAATTGAAAACTAATTCAACAAAAGCCAATTGCACATGAGACAAAATTCTTCCCCACCACACCCTAATCCCCGAAACATATTGAACAAATTATTTGGCTAAAAAAGTGGTAACACTATTCACAATTACCTTATCATCAAGGAACAACTAGGGACAAACTTTGTTCTAAAAATTGGAAGCCAATTTTGAACCATGTTGGAAGACTTTACTATACCCTGCAGAATGTCTTGCCTATGGCTTATTGCCTGCCTGTTGCCTATTGAATTGAGTGAAGTTGAAAAAAAAAAGAAAAAAGAAAAATCCACTGTTGCTGTGTTTTAGCCTTAAGCAGAAAGAAACAAGAGCTTTAGTTCAAAGAGTCTTAGAGTTCAGAAATGAGTTGATATATATTTATTTATATATTTATTCCTGTTTATTTCACACTTTATATGTACATATATATATATATTTAGTATGAAATCAGATTCATAAATACAACTCTAAATTCCCTATCTGAGAAACATGATTTCTGGTTTGATTAAGCCTGAATGTGCATGTCACAAAATTACTTTAGCCAGACAGCCATGTGGGCTGTCTATGTGATAGACAATAAATGTGTATGTATGTAGTTCTGAAGGATAGACCAAATAATATTTTTGAGAAATGTTTTACTGTGGGCTATGGTTAGGTAATACAGACATTACAGTTCATTCACATTACCTGGCATGCTCTAAAGTCCTTTTCAAAGCCATTTGTTTGCTCTTATGAAAGCAGAGACTGAATATTAAATCCCAGTAGTATTAGATTATTAATTGGTATCGAAGTTTGCAGGACACAAAATTAAACTATAGCAGTATTTTTCAAGACTACATTATTACAAAGAGAGAAAAAGAGAAAGAATGTGCTATTTTACCACTGTTGGGATTTAAAATTATCACAGCCAGTTTCAGAAGCATTCATTACGCTCAAGAGTCTAGTATACCTGAGAACATGATACTCTCAATAGGAATTTACTTAGCTTCCAAATGAGCCATTAAGAAAGCCGTAAAGTACAAGAAATGTTCTCAACTACTGTTTAGAAAACAAATTTTTTAGTGCTTGTAGGTGAGCCCAAAAGACACTAGTGTATAACTATAATAAAAGTTATGTGTCCCAGGACTTTTTGCCAAAATCATTTATACTTTACTTTGTTAGCCATACTTTTGAGGATTACTCAGGTTCTTTGCCTTTGCATTTCCTTTCCCTTCTAAAGGAAATAGAGGAAAGCATCCCCTCTGGAGAAGAGCTTTCTCCCTCCCAGAAAGAGGCTAATTTCTCATACATCCATATATCACTTCTCACCTAATTTTAAAGATGTATAAGAATAGGCATAAACTCATTTATCTGCTAGGAGGTAGCATGTATAAAAGATAGTGAAGATGTTCCAAAATTGTAAAATTTTAAATTATCTCTGGATCTTTATTTAAGTGCATTCTTTGGAGATAATACATAATTGCTTATTCCTTTAAAATGTCTTTGTCTTACACTAATTCAAAAAGATGTATGCACTTCATGTTTATTGAAGCATTATTTACAACAGCCAAATTATGGAAGCAGCCCAACTGTCCATCAATAGATGAACGGAAGAAGAAGATTTGGTGTCTACACACACACACACACACACACACACACACAGTGGAATATTAGTAGAGCTCCTGGGTGGCTCAGTCGGTTAAGTGTGCAACTTCAGCTCAGGTCATGATCTCACCACTCTTGGGTTCAAGCCCCGCGTCAGGCTCTGTGCTGACAGCTCAGAGCCTGGAGCCTGCTTCAGATTCTGTGTCTCCCTCTCTCTCTGACCCTCCCCAACTCGCACTCTATCTCTCTCTCAAAAATGAATACATGTTAAAAATTTTTTTAAAAGAATGAAATCTTGATATTTGCAACAACATGGATAGATCTAGAGAGTATAATGCTAAGTGAAATAAGTCAGAGAAAGACAAATAACATGATTTCACTCGTATGTGAAATTTAAGAAACAAAACAAATGAACAAAGAGAAAAAGAGACAAGGCAAAAAACAGACTCTTAAGTATAGATAGCAAACTGACGGTTACAGGGGGGAGGACTCAGGGGCTTGGGTTAAATAGGTATGGGGATTAAGAGTACACTTATCATAATGAGCACTGAATAATGTGTAGAATTGTTGAATCATTCTATTGTACACTGGAAACAATGTAACCCTGTATGTTAAATACACTGAAATCAAAAAAGTTTTTAAATAAAAAGAAAGTCTTCATCTTTATTATCAGCTAAATCTTGAACTTCACTTCAGAGTTATAGAATTGTGTAAATAGGCCCAACAGTTTCTCATCAGTCTGGAAAATCCCAATAAATAATGGATTATTATGTTATAATAATATCATTTAGATTGACTGGGAATACTCTTCTAAAGTAAATTATAAATCTCTATTTAACTAAGGCCAAAAGTAATTCAATGTTGTTTAATTAAAATAAAGATTACAAGGCATTAATTAATCTTTATGTAACAAATTTCCAAGAACATTACATGCAAACATGGCTTTAAAAATCTATAGCCAACACCTTCCTGCCAACTTGTTCCTGCCGAAAACGGCACCCCCACTCCAGTTAGTCAAGTCTTCTAGAAGCCTGGGAATCTGCCATCTCCCTTTTCTGCCCACATCCCATTCCCATGTCTTTTGGACTCCATTTCCTAATTATTTCTGGAATGTAACCACTGACTCAATGACCATCCAGAACATCATTTTCTCCCACCTGGGTTATTCCACAAGGTCCATCTCCAGGCGTGCCCTCCTTTTGACCATTCTCCAAATAGCAGCCAAATAATCTTTCTAAAATAATATCATCTTTTTCTTTTCTCCTGCTAAACAGCCATTAAATTACCTTCCTTAATCCTTGTGATAAAAGCCAAACTTCCTAATGTGGCCTAAGTTCCTCCCGCCTTGCCTCCTTCTGCCTCCTCCTGTCTTATCTGATGGCTCCATCTCCCACTCGTTCTTACTTCTTCACCTACATGCATTTACTTGATCCCTCTAAACTGAGTGAGGTGGCCTACAAAGAATGCCAATAGCTTCCTGTACCTAGTTCCCTAAACTAGCATATATCATATGTTTTTGATAGCTGCTTGTTTAATTTTATTTTTTTCCTAATATACTCTGGAGGCTACAAGAGAGCAGGGATTGGTCTGTCATTGTTCAAAACTGTATCCTCAGCTCCCAGCACTGAGTCTGACAAAACTTAAGTGCTCAATAGATGCTAGTTGAACAGATGGATAAGGCAAAACACACAGAAACAAAAAGGAAGGTACAACCAACTGGCGGAAAATACTTGATGCCAATACAATAGACCAAGAGTAATTTCTTTTTTAGCCAATGACTGATACAAAAAAAAAATGAAAACAATATATAAATGTGTACCAAACAAGAAAAAATAGTTCACGAAAGTGTACATAGGACTCTATAGTAAGCACATGGGCAATTTAGCCACACTTCAGTGAAATATCCTCTTATCCACGTAAAATGACTGGGAAATTTTGTTTTCTAGTAGAAGGCACTGCTAGCAGTTTAGTAAGGGCATAGTGAAAAGAATCGTGCATATAATTTAAGTTTAAATTGGTCCAAATGTTTTTGAAACAAATAGATATGTAATTTTAACGGGTAAAACCCTTAGGAACTCATCCTACACAAACAATTCTTAATGTGAGAGACTTATAAAACTACACAAACCAACTTATTTTTAGCAGTAAAGAAATCAGAAGCAATCTAAAATTTCAATGGAATGGACATGATGCACCCTCTTCTTAGATTATTGTATAATTTTTATGAGAATGATAAATAAGCAATAAAAAATATGCTTGTGATACACCTAAAACTAATATAAAATTTAAGGTGCAGTATGATTAAATATGTAAAAACTAAATTATAATAAGTGACTTAAAATATTTTTGTTTAGCAGTTACAATTTTCCTGTCAATTCAGGGAAAACAGAACTTGTGCCTGAATTATCCTTAAATTTCCACTTTACTTTGTTTTTGTGAGCTGGTCTAATAAATATATCTTTTTTATGAAGAAATAAAAATACTTTGAGGTGCCTGAGTGACTCAGTAGGTTAAGCGTCCGGCTTCAGCTCAGGTCATGATCTCACAGTTCGTGGGTTCGAGCCCCGCGTCAGTCTCTGTGCTGACAGCTAGCTCAGAGCCTGGAGGCTGTCTTCGGATTCTGTGTCTTCCTCTCTCTCTGACCCTCCCCTGCTCATGCTGTCTCTAACTCTCTCTCAAAAATAAATGAAACATTAAAAAATTTTTAAAAAAAGAAATAAAAATACTTTTCATTAGCTCTGATTTTGCTGGTTTGATAGGTGTTTTGGGAAAAATGAGAGAAAGAATCACAATGACTCAGAACCACGTCATGTAGGCATGTTTCCTTTGTTTGCATGTTATCATTATTCTTAAGAGGATAGTTACTCAAGCTCTTTAGAAATAGTATCATAAAAAAAGCATCAAATGTGGTTCTCAGAAACCATTCCTGTATTCATAAGGAAAAAATATAACAGTTGGGAATGTCTGTGTTGTACTATGGTATAAAATAGGTTATTACTTATCCCCTCATAAGTGGATACTACAGATTGATAGCAAACTTAGCTACCAAATTACAAAATCATAGGAAAATGTCACAGTGCAATCTCAAAGGGATCCTTCTTCAAAAAGGTATGGTGTAAAATCAGGCATCTAGATAGGACTAGACATGAGAGGTTTACTGGAGGAAATACCTGTGAGGGAAGATCAGGAAGGGAGCCAGAGGAGGCTCTGGACATCTGTCAGATTGTGATGCAAGTCTGGCCCCCATAAAGCAAAGAAGGAAGAAGGAAAGGTTGGATAGGGAGCATCTTAAACTTTAGTTCTAAGGAAGTCCAGAGAGGTTACCAGGAAGTCCTTGAGAGAAGTGTCCCACCAAAAGAATCCTTTCTCTCCTAGGAATGACCCTGACTTGGGACTTGTACCATGTTCAATCACAGACTTGAAGTAGCCCAGGGTAAGTGTGGCTTCCATGTGAAGGCAGCAGTAGATTTAGAGTACGGCAGCTGGGACCATCAGTTATTATGTCCTCTGCAGCAGGAGCTCTGTGACACCGTTTCTCATGGCTACCACAGGCATCAATATTTAATTACATTCAAAATAGAGCATCTTATTTTAGAAAAGAGCATCTATCCAATGTTTGCCCAAAATAGTCACCCAGTTATTTGATGGCATGTTTTGATGTAAGATGACCATGTGTCTCTCATGACAAAAGCTCCAGGCAATAATTAGGTAAGCGTATACCTCCATTGTTTGGGTGGGGACACTGAGGTATGGAGAAGCTAACACACTTAACAAAGTTAAAATTCAGTGTTGAACTAGAGTCCAAATCACTGTTATTTTAGGATAAGAAGATTTTTTTCCCAGAGCGCCAGCGTGGCTCAATCTGTTAAGCGTCGGACTCTTGATCTCTGCTCAGGTCATGATCTCTAGGTTTGTGAGTTCAACCTGGCATCAGGCTCTGCACTGACAGTGCAGAGCTTGCTAGAGATTCTCTCTCTCCCCTTCTCTCTCTGCCCCTCCCCCATTCTCTCTCTCAAAACAAAATAAATACATAAACTTCAAAAGAAATGGTTCCTTCCCTTTTACATTCATATATGTAGAAATACAGCAGAAATTTCAGGATGTGAGCATAGATAACACATAAACATCCAAGGCCAGTTGGCTCTCTAGATCACTGTTGCATATTATAAGAAAGGAGAGTTTACAGTTCAATACACTTATTTCAGAATAAACTCAGGACCCAGCTGCCTATTCATAAACTTTCTTGAGAGACATTGATTTTTCATCAATTATTTCATTCTCTGACTCAGCAAATTAGGGAGAAATCTTAAGGTTGTCTTCAAAAAGTCTTGAGAGTGCATCCTCAATTTTGAAATATAACCGAAGAAACCTCATGTCCTTCTGGCGATTGGGCAAAGCAGTTATTTAATGCCTTTAAAATAATTCCTAGTTCCAAATATTCTGATCTGACCCATGTAGAAAACAGGTTTCCCTTTCAATTCTACACATGTAATGATGTGTTTTTAGATAATCCCCACCCTAAAACTGACTGTTTTGCTCTGCCCAACTGTTATAAGAATGGTCTCCTGCACTTCATTAGGCCAAATTGTGAAGTAAGCAAATTGGGAACATTTGAAAGCTTCATTAAGTCACTAACGCAAAATAGCTATAACTTGCTTTATGATGATCTATTGATCTAAAATAATTTGTTTATGCTAAAAAAATAGTTTATTGTTGTGAAATAACTTCTATCACTTCCAACCCTGTAAACATCATGAAGAAAGGGTTTTATTTTCCAAAGTTCAAGCATATGTCTATCCCCACACCAAAACAACCTCTAATTTTATCATTTCTATTGGTGAATGCTCTTAGTTACAGATTGTAGGACTTAAAAAATGTCTAGTATCTTACGAATATTATGTAACAGGTTTTTGGGTGAGGAGGGGGACAGATGCTAAACGTACTAAAAACATCATTTCCAAGCACCCTTTTAATGGCATCCAAGGTTGGTTTGTCTTGGATTTCTTTTCTGATCTTGAGAAAAATGCATGAATTTTCTTAGGCAGTACATGTATTCAGAATGATGAGCTGCATTAGTAATCTCCATTAAGGTACATTATTCTTTTTTTTTTTAAATTTTTATAATGTTTTTATTTATTTCTAGGAGAGAGAGAGAGAGAGACAGCGTGAGCAAGGGAGGGTCAGAGAGAGAGGGCATCACAGACTCTGAAACAGGCTCCAGGCTCTGAGCTGGCAGTCAGCACAGAGCCCGACGCGGGGCTCGAACCCACGAACCGCGAGATCATGACCCAAGCAAGAGTCGGACGCTTAACCGACTAAGCCACCCAGGCGCTTCAAGGTACATTATTCTTAAAATAAAATAAAATCCATTGCCATAGAAAATTTATTTCCTCACACTTCAAAGAATGAAGCCCTCTGTTTCTTTATAACAACAGCTATAGCAGTACAAGTTTTAGTGACCATCATTGCCAGATTTGAAATTGAACCTGAAACAGCCTGCCTCGAAGACCTCTCTTGGGTAGTTTAGTAACTTTATCTTTTTCTACCCAAGCCATCTACATAGTTAAACAGAACAAACTCACATCATTTATTTTGCATATTTGGCCCCACTCCTTTGGGACAAAATCATTCTCTGGATGAAATGGAACTGCAAAGGGTGTCCATAACACTGGATCATTTAGAAGGAAACAGAAGATATACTCCCTATTCAATATACATTAGGTCACTGGCATTTTTGCATAATGATTTCATAAAAATATAACCATGTGCATGACCAAAAATAAATTTATTTAAGTTCTGCTCAAAAAAAAAGCACTCAAGGAAGTAATTCAAAAAGTTTTAAAACATTTTATCTTTTTTTCAGTCAAAAGTACTCAAACATATTTAAATTCAAAATCAACCAGGGGTAAAATAATCAAAGCATTTTGGAGCTTGAAAGGATCTAAGAGGTTGTTTTAATTCAGATACAGTTTTAGATGTATGTAATAGAGACCCAAATTAACATTGGCTTACGCAGGATGAAAGTTAATTTTTCTTTCATGTAACACTGTAGACTTAGGCACACATTGCTAGTAGGATTACTCTGGTCTGTGACGTCATCTAGGGACCTAGGGTTTGTCTATCATGTTGCCCTGCCATTGCTAGTGTAATACTTTGTCCACATGGTCAAGATTCCTACTTCCATCAAATTCCTACTTTAGGTACAACCTGAATATTGCACACATCATTTCTGCTCCTACACCATTGGCCAGAAATCAGTCACAGGGCCACACCTAGACACAAAGGAGGCTGGGAATCAGCCATACCTAGATGCAAGGGAGGCTGAGAATTGTGTTTATTCTAAACCTTCATGTGCCCATCTGAAATTCAATTATTATAAAAGAAGAACAGAATAGATTTTAGAGGATTAACTAAAATCTGTGCCCCAGAGGTCCTAATATATAACATAAATAAAAGCTGAACTGGGATTGAAGAGAGATTGGACTCCTCATTCATGTCTTCTTGAGTCCTCATAAGGTTCCTGTAAGAACTACGGCTTTGTAACATTGAGAAACCATTGCTCTAGACAAAGGATGAAAAACTAAAATGTCTAAAAAGGTCAGGCAGCTAAAGTAAATAAACGTAGCAAGTTGACTGGGTCCTGTGGCTTGTAGTGGCACAACCTCAAGAGAACATTCCCAATTACAGGAAAACCTTGGGCTGCCAGTAACTTGTGTGAGTGTTCCGCAAGACGAGCAAACATTTCTAATAAATATTAACTTGATAAATAAGCGATGTCTTGCAACACAAGTAGTACAAGTAGTACGCGACGCCGAACGTCACATGATCACAACCGAGCCAATGGTTCTTGAAATGTGCTTTGATATACGAGTGCTTTAGATTACAAGTATGTTTCAGGAACGAATTATGCTCACAAACCAAGATTTTACTGTACATCATCTTTATTTTTCATCTTTATTTTTCATCTTTATTCATTTTAGAGAGAGAGAGACAGAGACAGAGACTGAGTGGGGGAGGGACAGAGAGAGAGGGAGACACAGAATCCAAAGCAGGCTCCAGGCTCTGAGCTGTCAGCATAGAGGCTGATGTGGGGCTCAAATCCACAAACTGTGAGATCATGACCTGAACCGAAATTGAACACAACCAACTGAGCCATCCAGGCGCCCCTCAAAAAGGGTCTTCTACATTCGATACGAACATATTGTTTTGCAAAGGTGCAGGCCCTAAGTTACCAGACATTCTAATTTTTTCAAGAGAAGCCAGAAATCTGTATTTTCATGAAATCTCCTGCTTTTTTGTTATTGGTTACAAGTTAACACATTTTATAATGATATTGTGAAGGCCAAAAACACATCTGCAAGCCAGATTTACTTAAGGGTCACTCAATATCATCTATACTCATTAGATCAATCATTTAACTTTCTAGACAAGGAAACAGGCCTCATGTGATTAAGTGACTAGCCTTTGGTCACACAGCTAGCCACACCTGGTCAGGTTTTTTGTCTTTCAACTTAGTACTCCTTAGGTTATACCATCATAACATGCCACTGTGAATCCCAGAATAAGCAAGTAAGAAAAAAGTGGAAAATTATTCCTTAAAGTAATCCAAATCTATGGTATAATTTAGTGTTCAGCTTAGAAATGAAATACTTAACAACAGATCAAGTATGTGTCCTATGCTCCATCCCCTCTGAACCCCTAATTGAAAGGAAGATCTGTTCTGTTTTCTGCCTTCCTGTTCTTGGATTTGCCAGAGCCCTGCTGCCTGATCAAGAGCACATGAGGCTGGGAAGCGTCAAAAGGTATCACTGGCACCCACCCAGTAGCCAATCTTGCCTTTCTCCAGCATGGCCCATTTAATTGCACACTCACATCATATCAGTGGCAGATTTATTGCAAAACACATTTTTCACTTTTATGTGTATTTTTTTCTGTGTGCTGTAGAGTTACATGGTTAAAATACTTTTGGCTGAAATTTTTAAATCTATGGAAATGGATAACATTTATCTTCTAAATGCCTGAGTGGAACTAAATTGTTCATGGATTAGTTATATGGTACTTGCATAAGCTGCTTTATGAATATTTCTATTCTTTAGAAGCTGCTTCTAGAAAAATCTTATACTAAAAGTGTGTGTCAAGCATGAAAAGGTACCTCATACATTATTTCTACCTTATTGTGGGGTATTTTTGGTCCAAAACTTAGATGAAGAGATGTGCCTATTTTCTGCTTTTTTCTCTAGAACTTTTGTTTTGATAAATCTTTCTAACATTTAAATTAAATTTTTTTGGGTCCAGTGAAGGTTATCCTAAATGTATAGTAAGAAAAGGCTGGAAATATAAGTAGTTTATACCCACATAGTAATTCAAAAAGATAGTTTGTTTTCAAATTTGAATTTTTTAAATTTAAAATCATTACAGTCCTTTTTTCTAAACTGAGGTTTTAGTGGTTTCTGTGATACTAGCAATTGGCAAAAGTCATGTCTATAGGGGGCCAACCTCAGAAAATAAGGATCAAGGGGTGGATATGGTTTGGCTGGGAAAATATCATATTTTTCCATTCCTTATTTCTAACGTCTCAAATCATCAGGTTTTATTAATAGAATAAATTGAACCACATGGAACACGTCCAATATCACTATTAGAAAAACACAGCCACAAATGTACAAACAGAGCTGCTCTATTTCCTGGTCACTTTCTATAGTCTTACTTCTATTTATCTTCTGTTTTTCTTTACTACTCATTCTCTTTCTTCTACTTATTTCCATCATAGTTCACTTGTTTCTTCTCACTTTCCTTGACATCCTGTCTAGTCCTGTTTCATTTTGTCAGGACATTTCTAAAAAGACTGGTGTAAATTATTTATAGATCCTGTTATCTATTATAAATTTATCTATTATAAATTCTATCTTTGTATAGATTTACCTAATATTTTTATAAATGTGTCCCCAAACAAAACAAATGGCATAAGTATTGTTATGGGCTGAATTGGTTTCCCCCTACCACTAAATTCATATATTGAGTTCCTAACCCCTAGGATCTCAGAATATGACTGTATTTGGACTTAAGGTCTTTAAAGAGGTAATTAAGGTTAAATGAGGTCATTGGGAGAATCCTAATCCAATATGACCTATCTTTATAAGAGATCAGGACAGAGATACACACAGAAGGAAGACCATGTGAAGACAGAAAGAAGATGGCCTTCTACAAGCCAAGGAGAGAGGCCCCAGAAGAAACCAGTATCTTAATCTTGGACTTCTCGTCTCTAGGACTTTGTGAAAATAAATTACTATAGTTTGAGTCACCTAGTTGGTACTTTCTTCTGACTGCCCTAACAAACGAATTCAAGCATCATTCAAAACTCTTGTTTAAGATAACAGCCCTTCACAAATTACATACTTTCAACTGAAAGTTACCTTTTAATACACCATTCGAAATATCCACTATATGAACTGTAATACGATAATGTAAAAGTGTCATACGTCCTAATACATCTGAAAGAGTAATTTTCTCAGATCCATAGTAATGCACTTACATTTTCTTTCCTTCATTTTTTTATCTTTATAAAGTAATCAGAGTAAAAAAAAATATTCTGTTTCTATAGCTCTTAAAAGCTGATTCTGTATCTTTGTCTCCCTGATGACAGTTTTTAGCGTTGTTCTTGAATACCCCCTCCACCCCCCCACACACACATAAACACACACACACAAAGATGCATTAAATATAGTAAATGTTTTCAGTTGCTGAACTTTTTCCAGGCACCTTTAACTTCAACCTAAATATAAGCATTGTGTTTTCAACATCTATAGCAAACATTTATATTCTTGTTTTTTAAACAAGATTTTTTTTTCTTTACTCTGCTAAAGAAAAATAGCCTGGCTAGTATACAGATGGCAGCTTTTAACACATTAAACAGAGAGCAAAGATAAGAACATATAGAAAGATAAAGCCTTAAGCAATGAGGGTCAGAGAAGAAAATTTAACTAGCAATGCTGAGGAAGCAAGAAAGAAGATGATTCAAGAAGCATAGTGAAGGGCGATAATGGTTTCAGCTTGGTTCAATGTGAATTACTTCATATACATGACATTGAATTAGTTCTAAGTTAATAAGTTTAAACAAATAGTTAATTACTACATTCACCAAATGTCTTTTCTTTCCTTCCCTCAATTTCACTTACCACCTTTCTCAAAGACGAGTAGGGCACCAAACCTCTAGAGTAGAGGAGATAAAAAGAAGTTGTCAACAAGTCGACAACTCATTGGTGACTTTTCCAGTTTGATCCTGTCTCACTCTAGCAAGATCCCCTTTTCAAAAGTACAGATAAACTGAGGTAATTGTATTTACCATGTGAACCGACAGAAGGAAGCAAAGGGAGAAATATGAGAATACTTGTAAGAACAGACAATTGGGCAAAGAAAACAAAGGATAGGTCAAAGATGGGAAGTTATCAACTCTTTCCCCACCTCCCTCCCTTCCTTCTCCCCTTTTTCTTCCTCCTTAGCCTTCCCTCTCTTTTTCCCTACTTCCCTCTCTCCCTTTCTCTCACCTTCCAAATTCTTGATCTCCTCATCTCCTTTTAAACTTCCAGGCTGTCCCTCCCACTTAAATAACCTCGCTCCTTAAGGCACCATTCTTGTTTTTCTGCTCTTTTTGGGCTCTTCACTTATGACTCTTAGTGCTTTGGAAGTAAGTAAAGTGGTGGTGGGTTACTTTTCAAGACAGTATTTTCTCATCTAACTTCCTATAATTCCTAAGCAATTTCTTTGCCACCAACGTGGTCCCCACACCTCTGCCAGAAGGATCTTTCTAAAATGCAAATAGGTCTTTATTACTATACTAGAAGTCCTTTGAAATGACTCCTGAAGGTGTACAGGATGCTGTTGCCTTAATTAGCTCAACCCAAAGCCCATCACCTCACTGGTAGCTATCCCAAAATACTCATAATTCCCCTAACATGTCATGCAAGGTTTCACACTGGGTATCTTTGCATGCACAGATCCCTCCGTATCTGGTTATTTCTTAACCATTCCTAAAAATTTACCTTGATCCACCCTCTTCCAGGAAGTTTTCCCTTACCCATGCGATTTGGTTATCTCTATCCATTTCATGTGTCACTGCAAATTTTATATGGAATTATAAGTAGTAGATTTATGTGTCTGTCCCCTACTCTATATGACTCCAGGCAAGACAGCAGTGTCAACAATAAGGTAGGCACTCAGTATGGGGAGGCTCTGTCACACAGCACTAAGGAGTAGAAACTCCAGTCTCATTACATACCAACAGTATGCAGTGTGCACAGTGGTCACAGCATTTAACCTCCTGATACTCCAATTTCATTATTTGTAAAGTTGAAAAAGCCTCACTTATAGAAATAACATAAGAAACATTATGGTTCTTTTGAATATCTATCTCAGTCTATTTTTATATCTGTAGCTATACCTACATCTGTATCTATGGATCTGCCTAGGATAGAGCAGAGTCTATACCCTGTTGTCATTCTTCATGCAGGTGTGTCTGTAGGCTCTTTCCTTGGATAGGGTTGTATTCTTTCAGCAACATGATCTACATGCCAGTTTTAGATAAATTTATCAAATACTCTTAAAAGTAAATATGTTCAAAAAAAAGTAAATGTGTTCAATAAATATATAAAATGTTATAGATTTGAAAGAGACCCAAGCCAATCTTCTAATTCTATTCAAGCAGGACATACCAGTGGTGTCGTACTGTTTATTTATGACTAGAGTGACTCTACATTTCAGTTTTCTTGGGATGGTCTCAGTTTATGTCTCCCAGCTGACACAATTATTAATAGTGCCTCACTTCATTCTCAAAAGTGTCCTCATTTGGGTACTTTTGGACAATTAATTATATGGCCACTTTATTTGTGGCTCTTGATCATTCGATGGACCATAGTGTTTTCACTGATTAGCCTGTGCCCATGCCATACCAGTTGTTAAATATTTTTAACATCAGATATGCCTATGAGGTAATTAAAGCATAGAAAGGTAACATGATTTCTCCCTCTACAAACTGAGTTAAGTGCATACACACTAAGAACTTCGAATAAGAAAAGTGAGAACAAGACAAGAAAGAGCCTGATTCACCCCCAAAGGAATAACCTGAATAAAGACAGAAACCTGGTGACTTCTGGGCCCTATTGGTGATGTTTTCTTCAGTTCCACCCCCTCCAATCCCTCTCTCCCACCTGGCCTTCTCTCTTTCTGTTTCTTTCAGGTTTATTCACTATTGAGAGTATCTGTTCCTTACTTTCCTTCCCTTTCTAACTCCGCAGGAACTTAACTCCTAGGAACTTACCTAGGGCTAACCTAGTCATGCCCAGGTATCACAGACAGTTTTTGTTCAAAGGTGAAGCAACTCCAACTATTGTCCCTCTCTATATTAGCATTCTCCACTGATTTGCAGGTGATATAGCAGAAATGTCTTCTACTTGACCAGCCATAGAATTCCTTCAAAGAGTACATTTCTTTGAAAATTGAACTAAGGAAATCAAGGTCTGTAGTTAAAAAGTATTTGCCTTGCCATATCTTGAAAGCTGTCCTCCTTAGACAATAGGATTATGAGAATTGTACCATTCAACCACTTGCAAGAAGGAAAGATTTCTACCCCCAAATTTCTAATGGAATGCCAATTAAATTTACATGCTAAGAAAAGCTGTGCATACAGTCAGAATAAAATGCTCCCAAGAATAATATGAACTAAGATTATTTTTTGACATCACAAGGAAGTTTAGAATTATGGTATCTAGAGCAGTCAATAGCTATTGGTTTTTATTCCACAATTTCCTACAGTAAAGATAGAGCCATAGTGGTTCAGTTGGGGCTTAACTAAGAAAGTTTAGCATTAATAAAGACTGCCCTTAAAGTCTTACTCATCTTTGTCGATTTACTGCTACGCATACAAAACTTCTCCTGATGAACACAGCGGGATCTAGAGTAGGGAGCTGAATAATAATGAACAAACCCTTCCTACATGTATTGATAAACCATTTAATTGAATCTCCACCCTGAAACTGAAGCAGAATCTATTTGTAAACCAGCTGCTTTGTGGTACAGCAAAGTTTGATAGACAGATGGCATAAAAGGAACACACAATAAAAGGCTTTTATTCTGCTTTGAAGTAAACAAAATGCCAGGCACTGCTGTGATTACAGAAGTCTGTGAAACCAAATCTTGTGTAATAATTTTTCACTATCTAAGACCAGGATAGTGAAGTAGTTAAGAGGTTACTTAAAAGAAGACTTAGCAGTAGTCCCAGTCAATAATCACAGGTTTAAATTTCAAAACTTAATCAACAATTAGGTGAAGAAATTTTTGTTTATAACCAACATATCTGTCTCAAAGGTGCACTTTGGAAGATGTAAGTCTTAGATGGGTGCTACTGAAGATGTCTGTGTCCAAACTCCTTGCTACTGGTCCATTACGAGATAAAGAGCTTATACTGCAATGTAATCAACATACTGCTCCCTTCACTAAGAACATCTCACAACCCCGTCCCCTGGAGAAGGAGGAGGAGGAGGAGAAGGAGGAGGAAGTGGTAGTGATGGTGGAGAAGGAGGAGGAAGAGGAGGGAAATGTCAATTGAATTAGACCGTGTTTAGTAAAGAAATTGGTCTATATTCTGACATTGGCTTCTGATTTTATTGCAGCAGATAGGAAAGTTTGAGGACCGACAGAGGCTTACACAACACAGTTTGAGGAGCATGTGGTAAAACATCAAGTTTTTGTCAGGTTAGAAATTATGTTCAACTGCTAACAACAGGGACCCAACTATAAGTGAATGAGGGGACTCTCCTCCCACAGAAAAGATGTGAGAGAGGTGACTTGTTGGTTCATCACAAGCTGAGTCCTACCAGATCCACCGAATCGTAAGGCTGGGTGGGCCCACAGCATTCCATTCAATGAGATCTACTGCTGGTGGGACTGCAAGTAAGCTATACAACAGGCGCCCTCATGTTATCTACCACCTTCCCCCTAGCATCTCTCCCCCGGCTTGCTCCTGCGGCTTTATGGGAAGTCCATTATGATCAACTTCCTCCTCAATAATGGAGGAAGGGAATGGCCAACTTGTTCCCACAGACTGATGAGTTCAATGAGTGAGTGTACACCAAAACCAGGTGGCCCTGAATGTAAGTGGCGATGGAGATCCTCCCAATAAATAGAGCTTCAGATTGTCCACCTGGCCATCCACTTTGTGTGGAAAGAAGTTGGCTGGTAGGCATCTGATCATGGGATTTTCTGTCTAAATATAAAGATGCTTTAACTTTCTACTGCCCACTGGACTAATACACATTGGGATATTCAATAACACTTGACCCATCATCCTATCTGAATTCTTTGGTTTTCAGAAGTCTTTTTCTGACAATTTGGGCCTCAGCCAGACTGCTTTCCCCAGTGCTCCATTTTAACTTTTATTGTCTCCTTCAGAACATAATTAAGGTGTCCATTTTCATTATTTCTCTCTTCTTTTCATATCTTATCTTATTCTTATGGAATCTTGCCCTTGCAAGATTGGAAGTTTTTGGAATCTATTTCCCAATATAATGTTGCCATCTAAATTGACTTATAGCAATGTCTTTTTGGTTCTCGTAAAATAAAAAATAAAAACCACATTAAAACAGCACCTTCTATCAGGCTAGTGGTTACAAAATAAGAATCAGGTTGCTATATCATACTGGAATTTTTTTCTGTACGTTGTGTCCTCCAGTCCCTCTGACTGAGTGTTCTCTCTTTAAAATAATAAAAATATTTCTTTTTCTTTTTCTCTTTAAGAGTTCCTTCATCTGCTTCTATAAAATACAAGCAGGCTCCAGTCAGAGTGGTTAAAATGAACAAATCAGGAGACTATAGATGCTGGCGAGGACGTGGAGAAACGGGCACCCTCCTACACTCTTGGTGGGAATGTAAACTGGGCAAGCCCCTCTGGAAAACAGTGTGGAGGTTCTTCAGGAAACTAACAATAGAACTCCCCTATGACCCAGCAATAGCACTGCTAGGAATTTACTCGAGGGATACAGGAGTGCTGATGCATAGGGGCACATGTACCCCAATGTTCATAGCAGCACTCTCAACAATAGCCAAAACATGGAAAGAGCCTAAGTGTCCATCAACTGACAAATGGATCAAGAAGATGTGGTATATTTGGGGCGCCTGGGTCGCTTAGTCGGTTGAGGTCCACTTTCGCTTAGGTCATGATCTCGCGGTTCGTGGGTTCGAGCCCCGCGTCGGGCTCTGTGCTGACTGCCAGCTCGGAGCCTGGGGCCTGTTTCAGTCTGTGACTCCCTCTCTCTCTGACCCTCCCCTGCTCACGCTGTCTCTCTCTCTCACTCTCTCCTAGAAATAAATAAAAAATATTTAAGAAGATGTGGTATATTTATATAACAAAATACTCCATGGCAATGAGAAAGAATGAAATCTGGCCATGTGTAGCAACATGGATGGAACTAGGGGATGTTATGCTGAGCAAAATAAGTCAGGCAGAGAAGGACAGATACCATACGTTTGCACGTATAGGTGGATTAGGAGGAACTTAACAGAGGACCATGAGGGAGAAGAAGGGGAAAAACAGTTGGGGAGAGGGAGGGAGGCAAACCATGAGAGACTCTTGAATGCTGAGAACAAACTGAAGGCTGAAGGGGGTAGGGGAGAGGGGAAGGGGGGTGTTGGGCATGGAGGAGGGCACTTGTTGGGGTGTTATAAGGAAACCAGCTTGACAATAAACTATTTAAGAAAAAAATACAGGCAGGCTGAAATTTTGTTACCTCTGATTTTTGCATTTTCTCTGTATCTCCTGTCTTCTATTGAAATAGGTGAAAGGCCTAGAATAAATATGTTCCTCCTTAAGATTAAGAGTTTTAAGCCTGCATTAGATGCAATGTTCCCAATATGCTAACCATCTGAGCCCAAGTTAACCAATTCCTCAATATTTATAAATTCTCTTATAGAGCAGGTTCACAGTAATTTTCTTTATCAACATTAACTTCTATCTGCTCCCAGAAAAAAAAAAAAAACTTCTACATCTGGATTTTTCTAGTCCCCATTTCTGTGCCTTTTATTTCCACTGCCCTGTTCTATTTTATTCAGCCAGCTTAAAATATCACAGTGCTTCTTTATCCACACAACATTGTCTTCTCGTTTCTGTAATATGCATTTTTTTTTCTTTTAATAAAATCTTGGCCTGCTTAGCTGTATTCCTGGAACATCAAGCCAGAAGTTCTTGTTATTTTTTTCCACTTATTTCTTCCAAAATTTATCACACGTTACTTTACTCTTGAAGCTTACATCATCCTCTTTCATCCTTAGCAAGGAATGAGTACAAATATGCCTCTTGGAGTAATTCTTGGTTGGTCGATTGTCCAAACTCCCATAACATAATCCCCAGGCAGCCTAGGCTGATTTATCTTTTCAATCTTTCTGACAATAATATGTTGTTGAAACAATTTTGTGATGTCTGTGTTTCATGGCTTTGAATAGATTTTTCCCCCTCCCATTTTGGTCTTCCTTTTGTTTACTTAGGCCTTAGGAAGAACAGGAGACATCTGAAAGAAAATACACTCTCCTCTCCTGTCTCAATAACACATAATCCTTAAATGGTCCCCTTTGCACATCACTGGCCCTATTCTTTCCTTTGTTCTCTTTTTTTTCAATCATTCACTCCCCCTCCTCAAATTGTTTCAACCGATCTGAAGCCTTCCCCCTTCCCTGACTAATGGTCCCATGAGCCGTCCCTCTGTTTTGCTCCTCTAGCATTTATATGTAAAATATGGAATCAACCAGGGCACCTGAGTGGCTCAGTCAGTTGGGTGGCCAACTTAGGCTTAGGTCATGATCTCGTGTTTGTGAGTTTGACACCCGCATAGGGCTGCTGACAGCTCAGAGTCGAGCCTGCTTCGGATTCTGTGTCTCCCACTTTCTCTGCACCTCCCCTGCCTGCACTTTGTCTCTCTCTCTCAAAAATAAAAAATACTAATAAATATTTAAAAATAAACATTAAATATGGAATCAATCACTGTATATTTGTTGTAAACGTATTGCTAGATGTGTGTGTATGTATGTACGTGTGTGTGTGCTGATAATTACCTTGGCTTACCAGCCAAATGTCTCTGTCTTCTTTTGTATCATGGTTTCTGTCTACACAAATGTTGGAAATGCAACTATGACTACACGGTTGAGGCACTGTATTAAATCGGTCATTATTCCATTCATCTAGCAGTTACTGATTATTCGGTATCACTCACTGTGCTAGCTGCTCAATCAAGTGGTCCCAGATTCCCACAGCTCATAGTCTGGAGAAAAAAAGAGAAACAAGAAAACAGATTGTTACAACAGAGTATAAAATCTGCAGGAGGATATGGAATTAACAAAGAAAATCTCTAAATCAGTGTAGGAAGAGGGTGGAGGAAGGCGAGAGTGGAAAGAGGAGGACAAGTAGAAGTTGGCTCGGCAGAGGAAAAGGGGGGGGGTGCGGTGCAGAGTGCCCCAGGCAGAAGGCAAACCAAAGCAGAATGGGGTACTGAGGTCTTTACGGTATGGTTGGGGTGACGTGCATGGTGCCGTGTTGTATGGCTATAGAGAAGTTCAGGAAGATGGTGGGAGATGAAGCTAAGAAAGCAGTTAAGAGCCAGCGTACAAGGGACTTTGTACGGCATGTTGAAGTGTTTGCCCTTTGTCACACTCTAGTGCTTACATGTGGCTACAGTCACTAGACTTCTGACTAGCACTAGGAAAGAGGTTCCACATTCTGTGTGCTGTCTCATTTGTGCTGCTCAGTACTTGAAACTCCTCTGATTCCTGCCTGTACTCTAATCTCATTATCCGCCTCTCCAAATTACCCTAAATGCCACTGCCAGATTAACAATATTGTTGTATTTTATCTCTTACATATGAAAATCTTCAGTGTTTCATTGGATACCAAATGCAGCAGAAATCCTCACACATTATGACTCTAAATGAAACTCCACTACTATTTCCCGTTTCCCCTGTGAACACACCTTTTACACGTGTGTCTTATGGTTTCCAACTCTGTGCTCTTCCTCGAAATGCCCTTTCTGTTTTTCATCTTCTCAGGACTTTCTGGTCTTCCAGCCACATGACTGATGTAATTCATCTCCTTGGAATCAACAATGTCCTTCATTTCTATTATCTTTCAGCCCTTATGCTGTGCCCTGTAGTTTTATGTATTTATTTTATTCATCTAACTAAAGCAATTGTTCCTTGGTCAGAACTGTGTCTTGGCCACTTTTAAAAAAAATTTTAATAGTACATAACATCATTTATTGAGCAGAGGTGCTAGGTAAATATTAAGTTGGAGTCTATTAAATTGATGACTATTAGTGAAGCTCGATCAATGTACTCTTCTCAATGATCATAGTAGTTAGTTTACCACCTCCACTCCTTTTACTATGTTAGTTACAAGGAAGATAGACACTGATGTTTTACTTCTATTTCATAGAAAAATATCTGGGTGTCAAAGATTTAAGAAGCTTACTTAAGCGTTTGGGGACTGGAATCTAAGCTCCTGATACCTATTTAGTGTTTGTTTATATTGGATCCAGGATTCTTTACCTGGAAGTAATTAAAAGGGAAGCTTTAAAAAATATATTAAGGGTTATCTTATATTTACTACTATTTATCATCAGTACTGGAAGGAAAGATAATGGTAAAGTTGTTACATCACTAAAAAAACAAGTTAGGTGGTTTCTAATTTTATAATTCAAGGAAATGAAGACTTCACTTTAAGAGATAGATAGTTAATGGGGCACCTGGTTGGCTCAGTCGGTTAAGTGTCCATCTTCAGCTCCGATCATGATCTCATGGTTAGTGAGGTCCAGCCCTGCAGCAAGCTCTGTACTGACAGCTCAGAACCTGGAGCCTGCTTTGGATTCTGTGTCTCCCTCTCTCTCTTCCCCTCCCCTGCTTGCGCTCTGTCTCTCTCTGTCTTTCAAAAATGAATAAATATTAAAAGATAGATAGTTAAGAGGTAGTTTGGAGTGCTCTGGGTTCATTTGAACCTGCTTTGGGTTAACTTGTTGAAAGTCAGTTGATTCAAAGCTATTTTAGCACACGGCAAAACGACCAAAAGACCATCTGGAGGAAACTGTCAGCTTCATATCCTGAGGTAATAGGAAACTTGGTTGCAACCATTTGAGGGCAATTTCAGGAGTGGGATGTGAGCCTACCAAAATAGAGAAGGCTATAAACTGGGTTTAAGAAAAGACCACCCATTCATGGATAAAGCATTAAGCATTGAGCAACACCAGGCATCCAAATTATAAAATATGTATAAAATTAGCATCCAGCTAAGTTGAACAGATGAATCCTTAGTAAAATAGCTGAGATGTAAAGCCCAGAACACAGCTAAAACTTTGAAGAAACCTTTCAGAATTCATCAATTTGGACAAATTGACTTTTTGGAAATTGATTTTCAGTGAATTGTCCCAATTCTAGTTTGGATAAAGTTGCTTACACATTCTTCTATCAAAGTTGCAGGTTTATATGTGGGCGTGATAGCTGGTCTGTGACCAAGACCTTAGTTTGAACCTTAACCGTATCCTACCGAGTATTGTTTTTTCTTATGTCCTTCTTTCAAGATTTTAAGTTCTTTTTTTAATGTGTATTTATTTTTGATAGAGAAAGAAGGGGAGTCAGAAAGAGAGGGGTATAGATGATCCAACACAGGCTCCATACTGACAGCAGAGAGCCTGATGTGGGCTTGAACTCACCAACGGTGAGATCATGACTTGAGTTGACATTGGATGCTTGCTTAATCAAATGAGCCACCCATGTGTTCCTCAAGATTTGAAGTTCTATGAAATGTGGGACTGTTATACCACATCTTATGACTGTTTACATTCCTAGTACCTTGCACACTTGTATTTGGTAGCCAGCATGTTAGCCGTCAGATTAGGATATAGCATCAACCCAACCGCCTCATCTTTGATGGCATGATTAGGGGGACTCTTTCAAAAGATGATTCGCTCCTCATTGTGGCTCAGCAGTTTCATCTTCATATATGAAAGACAGTGTTACTATTACAACTAAATTAAGAGTATTCTGGAGCTGAACGAAGCTTTCCTGCCTTATTATAACCCCATCCAACTTGACTAAAGTCTTTCCCTTTTCTTAAGTGGGAATTGGAAAAGGAACTCATATATCATCCCTCGAAATCCTCACAATTATTGGGTAATTTTCATATCATAAACTTTGAATTGCAAAGCCTAACCAGAAAGCAGAGCTTCTCAATCTGTGAAACGGAGCTTCTGAATATTTTTATTATTTTAGGTTAATAATAATGGCTCCACCATGGTTGGTGGCTCCTTCCTCTTCCTTGATATTAGGATCCTTAGATGACATGCCTTTATCTCTGATCCTGAAGGAGGAAGGTTCTCCCTCTGGTGAGAATCTGGTATCTGAGAATGTTCTTCTACATTTCAGATGTCCCAAGCTATCCTGTAACTACTACCTGGATATCTCCTTGATTTCTAGCCCAAGAAGACTGTTTTTTATAATATTATTATATTATTATTATTATTATTATTGCAGTCATTTCTTAGTTTATTAAAGCCTAAGTTTATCCTCTTGTGAAATCTGATTAATGTCCATTGTTCTAAGCTATACTTTGTTTATATGCTACTGTAGCATCTTCCAGATTATATATTAGCTATACCCACATCTGACTTCCCCACTAGACTGTGAACGCATTTTTGCTCTTTGTCCCCAATTGGACAGTTGTCTCTCATAGTATATGCTTTCACACTAGGAATAGCCATCTTTTCTAGATGTGAAATGGCTAGATTCCCAAACACTCTAAAATGTAGTCTGATCAAATCCTACAACTACTAGAACATAAGCTCCATAACAGAAAGACATCCCCTTGTGTTTATCATTGTATCTCAGTTCATAGAACAGAGTCTGGCAAGAGTCAGTACTAGTCTCAATAATGTCTGTGATACCAAAGAATAATTTGTTAATGTGCAACAAGATGAAGGGAACAATGTTATACCAGTCTTTTTAGATATTTGTAAACTATAGACTCCAATATTCTTTTCATACCTTAGAGACAAAACACAAAGATTTTTATATAATAGTGATTTCTAAATTTTTCATCACTGGTATTTTTCATTCATGTGTTCTCACAAGAACACTTTTATTTGAGTATTCAAATAATTGTCATTTGTCAGCTTTACAGGTTTTGGGCTTTTCTACTTCCAAAATGACTGCCATACCCCCATGGAAACTCAAGCAATTACTTTTAACTTAGGTATAAAGAGCAGCCCATCGGGATAACTTGAAGAGTCAAGCCACTGCACTCCATAGGTTTCCTGGGTGCTCTGAGCAGCCCAGACTGTTTCCTGACATGGCATGTCCACGGACCCTAATCCAGATGGGGCTCAGGAGCTCTGTAGGAAAGAATTTAAACCTAGTCAGCAATTGTGGTTCAAGTGTGCTTCCATCACATGGGACTGAGTTTCCCCAGAAGAGAGTGGACTGGAGGAAGGAAGGCAGAGCACTGAAAGAAAAACTGCCCAAGTGGAGACAAAGCCTGGCTGAGTGAGCAGATGAGCTTCAAGAAAGCCAGATTGCAGGAACTACGTCCCATTGCTGGGTCGGTGCCTGGTGTGAGCCGGGGTGGAGGCCAGCAGGGGATCTGTGGGCTACCAGCAAACGGGCAGCAAGGGTGCCAGCAGATTAGTGCTGCTCACTGGAACAAAAGAATCATGGAACAGCAGATCCAAGAACAGAGTGTCACATGGAGTAGCAATGGCTCTAAATTATGTGTGAGCCCTTCCTGGACATGGTGAAAGCTCCATGAGGTGAGAAAGGCTGACATTCCTACTGAACAAGGCTCAGAACATTGGTTCCCACCCATCACCTCCAGCTAGAGGAAATACAAGTTGTATGAGTAAGAAGCATTAAGCTGAAAGGAAAGAAACAAATCTTTAAAAGTTCAAGTCATGTCACCAACTCAGCTGCTAGTAGCTTTTTCAACAAAAATGTATATTCCTATAAAAAGAAACCACAAAATCTCTGTGTCATAATGCTTGTGAGAGAGGGGGGAGGGAGGCAGATGGTGTCCCTTAGATTGGAAATAGATGTGTGGTGCCACTCGATCAGTGCCAAGAAGACGTGCTCACCCTCAGGACATAATATTTCAGGCTCATTCAGCACGAGTGTGTTAAAGGGAAATACCACAGAATGAAGTGACTCATCAACCCACTAGTACCTTGGCAAGAATTGATGCGTCCAAATTCCAAGACAGCAGAGAATGCAGGGTCCAAAGAGCATGAGGTGCAGAGCAAGGGCACAAGGAACCTGAAATAACAAACACAACAACTTCCTATTGGCTGGTATCTTCTATGTTCTGTGCATGTTTTCACTTACACATTTATGTGGTGATCTTATGAGGTAGGTACTATTGTTATACCTTCATTTTACAAATGAGAGACCTGAGGCACAGAAAGGCTGAGTAACTTGCCCAAAGCCACACAGGTATTAAGTAGCAGAGTTGAAATCCAAAGCCAGACAATCTGGCTCCTTACCCTAATGCCCCCATGTCCTTCAGATGATACTTCTTTAGCACTTACCCTGTGCCAGGTTCCCTTCCAAGTTTCTTGCATAGGTTAACACATTAAACATTGAAAGTGCAGATAGGGATAGAGGAAAATAAAATGTACTTATGGTTTCCTCTCATCTGGGGTAAATTTTTAAAAAAATAATTATAGGGGCCCCTGGGTGGCTCAGTCAGTTAAGCATCCAACATCAGCTCAGGTCAGGATCTTGTGGTTTGTGAGTTCGAGACCTGGGTCAGGTTCTGTGCTGACGTCTCGGAGTCTAGAGCCTGCTTCGAATTCTGTGTCTCCCTCTGTCTCTCCCTGATCTGCTCACACTCTGTCTCTCTCTCAAAAATAAATAAACATTAAAAATGTTTTTTAAAGAAAGAAAATAATTATGATTCATTAATCTCCACTACTGCAGGATGCATTCTGATAAGGAAACTAATATAAAGAAAACCAATGACTACAATGAAGATTTCGGATTTTTAAAATCATAGGATTCTAATGAGGACAATAAGTGGACTTGCATCACTAAGTCATAGAATATTATGGGACAATGAACATGAATTAGAAAGAAACTGTGTTAAATATATCAATCTGAGTATATGTCCCAAAATGAAAATGTTGAGTGAAAAATATCAAGTTTTAGACTGATTCATGAAGTGTGATATCATTTATATAAGGGTTTTTTTTTAACAGCTTTACTGAGGTAAAATTTATTGTACACATTTTAATAAGTTTGGACATATGCTTATACTTATGAAACCATCACCTCAGTACAAAAGTTTTCTTGTGTCTTTCTTTCTTTTCCTTTCCTTTCCTTTTCTCTCCTCTCCTTTCCTTTCCTTTGCCTTTTTCCCCTATTTTCTTCCTTCCTTCCTTCCTTCCTTCCTTTTTTCCTTCTTTCTTTCCTTCCTTCCTTCTTCCTCCTTCCTTCCTTCTTTCCTCTTTCCCTTTCTTTCTTTCTTTCTTTCTTTCTTTCTTTCTTTCTTTCTTTCTTTTCTTTCTCTTTGTGCTAAGACCACAACATGATATTTACCCTCTTAACAAATGTTTGTTACACAAAACATTATTGTTACCTATAGACTCTAAGTTATATATCAGATCTCTAGAATGTATGCATCTTGTATAATTGAATTATACTAAGTGAACAACAATAATTCTATATATTGTTTGGGTGGGTAAAGATAAATATTAACAATCAAAGAAATGAATGAGAATAATATTCACCAGATTCCAAAGGCTAGCTACCTCTGCAGAGGAGGAAAAGAATGTGAATGGAGAAAACACCTAAGGGCTTTGATTCATTTTTCTTAATGTTTTATTTATTAAGCTGGATATTAGCTGTATAACTCTTCTTTCTATAGATGTCTGAAATATTTCCCCAAATGAAGAAATCATTAAATGGCCTCAGAATAAATGGTGATACTGTGTAGAGAGAGACTTCCATTTAATATACAATGTATATTTATATCTTTTAGAAATCCTTTCTTTCAATGGCACAAAGGAAAAATCTCTTGAAAAGAAAGCTATAGTTGTACATAATGCATCTTCCATTCCACTCGCCAAACTTCGGCATTCAGCTCTGTGTTTTGGAAGTGTGACTTTTATCAACTACATCAGCAGGGTTTTCACACCCTCTGGGTTCTGGCTGGACTCAACCAATGGTGAGCCCTTAGGAAATCAGACGGAGAGGGGAAAGCAAAGTCTAAGTGTGTATTTCTTTGTCTTCCTTCCAGATCACCTTGAAATGGCCTGCTTTTCCACCAAAGTTCATTACTCTGCTCTATACAACTCAGGGTAATTCTCTCTCCACCTTGGTTCTGTGTAGTTCTACTGCTCTCTGCTTCATCCCTTTGTCCCTATGAGTGATAATAATTAAGCTATTAACCCTTGGATCCCCCATTGTTCTTTATTCATAGTCCATTATTTAAATAAACTGTACTTGAATTGTCCCTTATATATGTAACTAGCTTTATTCTATTACCTTTAAGCCATTTTATGCTTTAACTAGTCTTTCTCTCCCCCCTAAAATAGGAATTAAATGTATCTTTATATATCCATGTGTTCGTTTATATAACGAATATTTACAATATGCTATCCAGGTGCCTAAAGGTAAATAAATGATAGGGGAAAAAATTGTTATTGTTATCATTAGGCCACAGGCTATCTTCAAAGATGTCACAATGAATAAGGAAGAAAGAATTCCAATCAATTAATTCTTATTTATATTATAATATATAATTTTTAATATATTATTTATAATATAATATAAACATTTGTATTTATATTTATAATTCTTATTTATAATATTCTGTTACATTATTCTTAAATTCTATATCATGGCATATGCAAAATAATATGAAATTTTAAAGAAAAAAGCACTAAATTTAAACTTGTTATTAAAGCCTCTAAAGCAGTGCTCTTCGAAATAAGTCAATATACTGCTTCCTTCATCAGGAAAATCTTGTTACCAAAAAAAGTTATAAAACTGATGAACTAAGTCTGTGTGCTTAATGATGTAGTTGATTTACATTCTGACATTAATAACACTTTTTGGACTAGGAACGAACCATTTATTTCATAAAACACACAAAAAATGAAAAGTGTGAGTCAAACGTCTATCTTAAAAGTTTAACAGTAATTTTCTATGTACACATAGATTTTACAAAGTGGTTGACAGACTTTTTACACAATAATTTTGATAAGCTCCTATAATAATACAGGTGGCCATAAAGGGTAGCAATTAGTATTGCTCTCAATGGTCTTTCCCAGCCTCCCAACTTTATTGCCTTCCAGATAAGAAGAAAAAGTCTATATGTGTGCAGTATCAAAGATTTTACTGGGGCATCTGGGTGGGTCAGTGGGTTAAGCATCTGACTCCTGATTTCAGCCACGGTCATGCTCTCACGGTTCCTGGGATCCAGCCCCGCATCAATCTCTGTGCTGACAGCGTGGAGCCTGCTTGGGATTCTGTCTCCTCTCTGCCCCTTGCGTTTTTTTTCTCTCTCTCTCTCTCTCTCAAAAACAAACATTAAAAAAAATATTTTACCAACTGCTGGAGGTTCAATCCAAGAACATGCTGACAGGAGTGAGGCCCTGGCAATCATACAGAGACAGTACAGGAAGACTGTGAGTCTTTGCACTCTGGTTTTACAGTCACTTGCTTTGTCTTGTCAGTTATACCACAAATGTCTCCAATGGCATAAAACTGTGACACTATCTTGTCTGGGTACCACTATCTTAAAGATAATAAGCTCCCATTTATGGACAAGAGATAAACTTCCATGAACTATACCAGTCAATATGCAGCCAGGATAACAGGAACCACTCTGGTCATTTCAAACAGTGAGAATTTAATACTGGAAACTAGTTACAAAGATGCTGGAAGAGCTACATGAGCCACAAAGGAGAAGTTCACCCAAAGAGCACTGGCTGCAGAGAATCACTATCATGCTTAGGAGCAGAGAAGTGAAGGGGAAAATGGTATGACCCAGAACCCACAGTGTGAGCCTCTGAGGCTGCCGAGAACTCCCTACTGCTGATGCTGCTATTGAGGCCTGTGGTGCCAATGCCTGCTCAAACACCCCCAGCTACTGCCAGTGGAGGCACACTGAGTGAAAATCCAGAGCTCACGCTGGCCAGTGGCCCCTACTACTACTACTACTACTACTACTACTACTACTACCACCAGAAACTACTGCAAGAAGCCAAGGGGGAGGGGAAGAGGTTTCTTCCCCCTTCCCAGTTCCCAATTACCTGCCAATGCGCCCCCACCCAGCTGGTAGAACCTAAGAGGGAGGCAACAGGTGATGGAATCCCTGGAAAATAGCTTGCAGGCTTTCAGCCCCAAATGCGGAGAGCAGTATAGAGAAGAAGGGGGCAGGACTGAGAGATCAGATGCTCTCAGCAATGAACTAAAGCCTATTTTATACTGTCATCCATTTACCTTCTTAGCAACAAAGAAAAGGAGGGGTGCCTGGGTGGCTCAGTCAGTTAAGTGTCCAATTTTGGCTCAGGTCATGAGCTCGCAGTTCGTGGGTTCAAGCCCCACGTCGGGCTCTGTGCTGACAGCTAGCTCAGAGCCTGAAGCCTGCTTCAGATTCTGTGTCTCCCTCTCTCTCTGATCCTCCCCTGTTCATGCTGTCTCTCTCTCTCTCTCTCTTTCTCTCTCTCTCTCTCGCAGAAATAAATAAAACATTTAAAAAAAAAGAAACAAAGAAAAGGAAAAATTACTTCAAAACTCTAGTCAATGTTTTAGGCTTTTTCTCCTGGAAATATACATATAGATTTCCAGCTTTATGAGATATAATCTGTGCATCACATTGTATATGTTTAGGACATACAAAGTGCTGACTTGATACATGTACAAATTGCACTGGGATTAGGACCATAGTATTAGCTCACACTTCTATCCCATCACGTAATTAGTTACCATTTATTTTCTGTGGTAAGGACATTTAAGTATCTACTATTATTGGCTATAATCAACATTCAAGTATATGATATAGTATTATTAGCCATGATGACCATGCTGCATATTAGATCCCCAAACTTGTTAATCGTATAGCTGGAAGTTTGTACCCTTTGACCATATCTATTTCTTCCATCCCTCAACCCCTAGTAATTACCTCTCTTCTGTTTCTCTGAGTTTGCATTTTTTTTAGATTCCATGTAGAAGTGATTTCATATAGTATTTGTCTTTTTCTGATTTATCTTACTTAGCATGGCCACAAGGTCTATCCCTGTAGTTGCAAATGGCAAGATTTCCTTATTTTTCATGACTGAATAATATTTCATTGCTTACATATACCATATCTTCTTTATCCATTCATCTGCTGATGAACACTTAGATTGTTTCTTTATCATGGCTATTGTGAGAAATGTTGCAAGGAACATGGGAGTGTAGATATCTCTATGACATCCTGGTCTCAATTTCTTTAGACATATACCCAGAAGTGGGATAGCAATTCTATTTTTAATTTTTTCAGGAACCTCCATACTGTTTTCCATAGTGACTGCACCAATTTGCATTCCCACCACCAGTGCATGAAGGTTTCCTTTTCTCCACACCCTCACCGACACTTGTTATTGCTTTTATCTTTTTGATGATAGCCATTCTAACTCGTGTGAGTTTATATATCTTATTGTTTTGATTTGCATTTTCCTGATGATGTGTGATGTAATGTGCAATTTTTAATTATTAGTTAATATATCAGTTTGTTGATAACTATATTTTATTCCTTCCTCTACCTTTCACCTAATAATGGAAATAAAAAATATTGATATATGTTATATTTATCCTTTTTCTGTTCAGATTAAATCAGAGTCAGAAGTCGTGTAATTTATTTTCCTACTCATTATCTTGAACCCTCAAGGCCAGTCCAAAAAGTTGTTGTATAGTGTCAACAATTTTACTCTTACAGATAAATATTGCTTAAGCAATTATGTGAATAATAAAGTATAAATATTTAAGAATGTCGTAAAAAGTTTCCTCCAATGAAATAAATGTTAAAAGTAATATATTTCCAAATTTTAAAATCTTTACTAGATTTTAAATAAATGTTAAAAGTAATATATTTCTAAGTTTTAAAATCCTTAGCTTTACTAGAGACTCTTTAAACTTTTAACATTACTATTAAATGGTAGAACATTTTCAAGAATTCTTCCTGACACCTTAATCTTTTATTCAAGGGCTTTTTTTTGTCAGGTCTGAACTGATGTATTACATACCATTTCTTTTCCTCAATAATTTTAGAAATGACACACTTTCTTTTCTCTCTTCTGATTTTATTTAAAAGCCTAAAATACACATAATGGGAGGCAATTTAGGTGTGGCTCTTCAAAGCCTGTAGTCCCTTGCACTGACTGCAGGAGGCATGAGGTTGAAAAAAAAATTAAGAATGAGGGCTGGGAACTGTTAGGAATGGAGACAAGAAGGTCATTGGTGACGGTCCCAGTTTGGGTGGAGCAGCAGGTTAACAGGAAGAATGTAGGTTCTAAGGTCAGGCCAACAGGTTTTGAATCCTAGCTCTACCACTTACAATATCGTTGACACTGCGCAAGTTATTTATTCCACCAGGCCTTATTTTCCTTAAGTGTACAATAGAGATAATTTTACCTGTCTTGTATGGCAGAGTAAATGCAATGATGCTCTTTAAAGCTCTTAGAACAATATATGGCAAATAGTAAGCAATCATTAAATGTTTATTGTCATCAGTATTAATACGATGAGTTAAAAAATAATCATATGCTGCAACTGGAAGTCCAAAAATGGTAACATTCAATGGAGCTCACTTTGGCATTCACTTGTTAACTCAGCAATCCTGTATTTGGGCATGTGTTCTGTTGAGAAACCTACTCGTACACAATATGGCGTGCACAATATTGATAATGGCAGCATTGTTTGAAATAATATGAGTAGAAACAACACAAGGGGCCAATGTATACACCAGTCTATATCACCAAAGGAATACTGTGCCACTTATATGAGGAGGACTTCAGTGTTCTGACATAGAAGACCTCCAAGGTATAGCATGACATATAACAAGCAAGAAGCAGGTATATTATGTGCTAAAATTTTGTTTAATGGAAGAAAGAGAACATTTTTAAATGGTTTCTCAAATGGTTTGTTATCCCATCATGTATATCATTCAAGGATCAAATAATTCTATCATACCAGTATAGCACTGGCATCCGCCTGAGACAACAGTTAGTTATTCCCAACAGGGAGACAGCTTTCTTCTATCGATCTCCTTTTATTCCTTCAGTCTGACTCCCTCCCTGGTCTCCTTTCCTCTTTTCATCTTCCCCTTTTCTGCTCTATTCTCTCAATCCTTTTCCCTTTTTGCTTTTCTTTTTTAATTTTTTTAAATTTTTATTTATTTATTTATTTATTTATTTATTTTTTTGAGAGGGAGAGAGAAAGAGAGCACAAGCAAGGGAGGAGCAGAGAGAGAAGGAGACACAGAATCCAAAGCAGGCTCCAGGCTCTGAGCTGTCAGCAGGGCTCAAACCCATGAACCGTGAGATCATGACCTGAGCCGCATTCGGACGCTTAACTGACTGAGCCACCCAGGTGCCCCTCTCAGTCCTTTTCTTATTCTCTTGCTTTTTCCTTTGTCCCCACTTGTCCCTTGTACCCACAGGCAGTCTGAAGCCACACAGGGGGCACTGAGGACTAGATTCCTGTATTAGAGCATATCATTCTGTAAATATCACAACAACAAATCCCTGGTTTTAACTTTCTACTTTATTACTTTCACATTACTCTCAAAACAACTATTCAGCCATGAAACATTTTTGTCTTAAAAGCCAAAGCCTAGAGGATGTGTTGGCCAACAGTACCACCACCTACCTAGTTCACCATGTGAAGTCCAATATTCCAGCTCCAATACTTATCACTTCTCATTAGCTGAAAACTCACTCCTAAGACAAGGGCCACAGAAAGGATCTTATTTTCATGTTATGCTCATTTCTGTGCCGAACAGTATTTTCTTTCTCAAGAACTAGTTTGAAAGAACAAGCATTGTAGATTAAACGAACCCAAGCCTAAAAGAAAAGCCTATCAGCCCCATATTTGCTAAAACCTATTAGTACATCCACAGAATAATATGAGGCACAGAAAACACCAACACTCAACAAGATTTTTCTTGGCCCAGTAGACAGTTACTAAGAGAAGTATTTGCTCATCTTTATCTTATTCCATATAATTTTTCATACTGTCATTCTAGAGGATTATAAAAAGAATTCTATTCAAATTAGTAGGAAGATAGTCAAATGTGTTGGGTGGTAATATATTTTAGAATCAGACTTCATCGCTTCAAAATTGTATGGAAACTAGTTAACATCTTTGAGATTAAGTCCATCTCAAAATGGTGAGGAAAATGACTTTTATCTCTACAGTGTTGCTGTGAAGATTATATGAAGAGTAGGTCAAGGACTTGGTATAAAACCTAGCATATAATAGACACTTAAAATTGGCTAGAATATTATCACTACCTTTCATAGTCCAAATTGATGATTATCTCCTTATTACTGATGATCTGCAAAATCTCAAATACATGGTCCCATACAACCCATCTCTAGGGTAGGCACTGTATGCCCCTGGCCACTTGTAAGTACCCATTTCACCAAGGCTTCCATCAAGCCTGGTATCTTATTCTGGGTGCTCAGTGATGGCTTGCTACCACTAGAGCTATGCAGGAAACAAAGCAGCCCTCTTCTCAAAAGAAGTTTTAAAAAAAATCAAATTTGAAATATACAGTTCATTTAAAAAAAATAATGATCATCTCTGATGTCATCATTAAATCTTATTCCCTACTGTCCAGAGGCTGTCGGACTAGTTCTTCTGTAAATGTTCAAATGGTAAAGCTATAACAATTACCAAAAANAAAAAAAAGAAGGGGGGGGGGGGGGGGAAGGGTACAAAACAAAGTTGTAGGAGAGAGGGAAACAATGCCAGGGACGAGTAAAAACGGGAGAATGAGAGCAAGAGAGTAAATCATTTCAAAATGTCAAAACCGGAAAAGAAAAGGAAAAGCAGTTCTGCTGAATATAATCCAGACCTATACGTGTGTTATAGGAAGGAGGAAAAGATAAACCCCTCAATCAAGCTCAAATTGTGCTCTAGCCCTGGCCGGATCCTCTGGTTGGCTGATGTGTTTATAAGAAATGTACAAGTCTACGTTAGTTCCTAATTAGGTTAGGATGACTGCCAAAGAAAGTAGTAGTATTTTTAAATGAAGGGTTATGGTTACAAATGGATATCAAAAGCCTTGACACTTAAGTGGCCATGACAATAGCTGCTAACCAAAGCTGCATAATTGGTCCCCCAAGGTTGAACCAGCCACTCATGTTTCATTCTCATGAGGGCTGTCCCTGAAAGAATCTAGGAAATGGTACAATGTCGACTCATTAAATTCATTGGCATTATTCATTTGGGTTGGGGTGAGGGCAAAAAGAAATTGTTTTTAAATAATTGTGGATGCTTATCACGCTGTTTTCCTCTAGCACTCACCTGGTAAGATGGTCCTTGGATAGTGGTTTCTTTAAATATCCCTACGTGTACTCAGGAAGAAAAAAATTAACTGCCTCTATACACAATGTGGACACTCTTTGTTCCACACAAGCCATTCCAAGAAATAGAATAATTGACTGAAGTCTCCAAATCAAATTGCCCTTTCAGTTGAATTTGCTATTATTACGCAGGTAAATAAATAAGAAGAATAGACCATTTGGAATCATCATCAGTGGCAGTCTCCGGTGAGTGGTGCAGATGGAATTCTTGCAGGTCACAAATCTAAACGCAATATGTCTTATAGTCCAACAAAATGTCATCAAGAGGCTCAAAGAATCCATTTCCATTTTTACACTGCATTGCCAAGGAAAAAACGGGCAAAGTTCAAAGTGCCTGGAGACCAGAGAAGTCCTCTTGAACCGCTCTTGCCACTTAGCACGTTTATTTTATGTGAATAACATTTTTATGCCATTTATGTTCCCTAGTTCAATGTTTTGTCTTTAATGAGCCCTAAGAATATTTATTGAAAATGGCATTTATTGTTAATGAAAATTCCTTCTCTCCTCCTTCAGAATTGAGTGCTGGATCAAAAGTAGCAAGTGGAATAACATGCAAATACAATGCACCATTGTTCTCTACTCCGGAATTATACCAGAGAGCCCAGTGGAGTGTTGCAGGTATCCCAGATGGGTATGCTTCAGCAATAAGAAAGCACTCATCTCATTTCCAAAGACCACACCTACTTAAATGTTACAGGGACCCATCTCATCAAAGCTAAGGGGATTCCTTTAAACTCAATTTTATAGCTTTCAGGAAAGATAAGGGGAACTATGTGATCCTAGGGCTGAAGAAAGTGACTTATGATTATTCTTTGCCTGCCAGGGGTTATTGTTCCCCAGGGGACATTTGGCAATATCTGAAAACATTGATTTTGGTTGTAACAACTTGGAGGAGAGGGGGTGCAACTGGCATCTAGGGGATAGAGACCAAGAATGCTACTAACCATTCTACAACGCCCAACACAGCACCACCACCCACCAAAGGGAAAAAACAAAGCAAAACAAAGACTATTTGGTGCAATATATCAATAGTTCACAGAACAATGTCCTTGAGACACTGTTAGAAATATTCTAGAGCTATTGTGTTGCAATTATGTGAATCCAGAGGTTTCACTTCTATTTTTGTCAGCTTCATTATCCATATCCTCAAAGCATCATCAACATCAACAACAAAATAACTCACATTTAGTGAGCAGTTTCCTTCTACAGTGTGCTATCCTAAGCATTTTCATATGGTGTTTAATCCTCCTAGCAGCCCAATGAGGAATAAACTGTCATCACCATTCTACAGTAAAGAAAATTGAGGCATAGGGAGTTGTGACCCACCCAGGTCAAATAGCTACAGAGGAATGGGATACAAACCCAGGTTACTTCTGACTCCAGATGCAAACCCTTCATCCCCAGTTTCCTCCACAATAGCAAGAAAATAGAAACCAAAGGAGAAAACATAAAGGCAATTCCCCAGAAAGGAGAGAAAAGATTTAATAAGTTGCTGTATGAGACTCAGTTGTATTTAATCAACTGTTACCCCCACCCAGTACCAATGTTCAGTCCTGAGGGGCTGAGTCTCCTTTTTTTTTCTTTCTTTTCAACACCTGAGAGGACTAAAAATGGTACAAGTTGCACACACTGAATTAGCCCAATTTTCTTCTGGTGGTTCTCCAAATTGCTCTAGCCTCATTTTATGGTTAAAAAAATCTGTTTCTAAACTAATTCGGAACTGATTTGTATATATAAAAATAACTAATATTTTCTGTGGAAACTTGAAGCCAAGTCTCCACCTAAATGATATTAAGTGGGTGATGGGCAACAGGCTCCAACTACTTTGCCTTGTGAGGGAGAGCTGATGAGAACTCTTGTAAACTAGTTTTGGCATTGCACCCAACTTAGGCTAACCAACTGTAGGGTGGGACCTAACGGCCACTTGCATTTAAAGAATACAGACAGAAACACAGTGTAATTCGAAATGGAAACAGAGCTAATTGTTGCCATCTGTGACTAACTGAAGTCTCCTTAGTCATGGGTATGGGACAGATTTGGGGATAACATTATGTAAAAGAAAAAGGATAAAAAGTATTCTTTACAGGAGGACAATAAGCAGTTGTTTTCATCCAGCTGGTATGAGTATCTAGACAAGATAAAGAATACAGTTGACTGTACCATACCATAGGTGGCCTTCAACTTAACGTTTGACAAAAACACAGTCGTGGTAGTTTTGTTTGTTTGTTTGTTTTTAGTACAGTTGACACACAATGTTACATTAGTTTCAGGTGTACAACATAGTAATGCAACAACTCTATATGTTATGCTATGATCATCACAAATGTAGCTACCATCTGTCACCTCACAATGCTATTACAATACCATTGACTATTTTCTCTATGCTGTACCTTTTATTCCCATGACTTATTCATTCCATAACTGAAAACCTGTATCTCCCAACTCCCTTCATCCATTTTGCCCTACCTCCCCTCCCCTCTGGCAACAATCCTCGGTTTGGTCTCTGTATTTGTAAGTCTGCTTTTGCTTTTTGTTGTTTGTTTATTCATTTGTTTTGCTTTTTAGATTCCACATGTAAGCGAAATCATATGGCATTTGTCTTTCTCTGTCTGACTTACTTCATTTAGCATAATACCCTCTGGCTCCTTCCATGTCGTTGCAAATGGCAAGATCTCATCCATTTTTATGGCTACATAATATCCCACTGTCTATATATACCATATCTTCTTTATCCATTCATCTATTGATGGACACTTGGATTGCCTTCATATCTTGGCTACTATAAATAATTCTTCAATAAACATAGAAGAGCATATATCTTTTCAAGTTAGTGTTTTTGTTTCCTTTGGATAAATACTCAGTAGTGGAAACTACTGAAGAAAAGAAGATACTTGCAAATGATCTAGTCACTAAAAGGTTAATATTCAAAATATACAAAGAACTTCTACAACTCAAAAAAAAAACCCAGGAAAATCCAAATAATCCAATTTTTAAAAAGCCAGAGGACATAGACAAAAATAGACATTTTTCCAAAGAAGGCATATAAATGGCCAACAGACAAAGTGAAAGATGCTCAACATTCCTCAAAGAAATGCAGATCAAAACCATAGTGAGATATCACCTGACCACCTGTCAGAATGGCCAGAATCAAATAGACAATAAATAACAAGTGTTGGTGAGGATGTGGAGAAAAAGGAACTCTCATGCACTGTTGGTGAGAATACAAATTGGTGCAGTCACTATGGAAGACAGTATGGAGGTTCCTCAAAAAGTTAAAAATAGAACTACCATATGATCCAATAATTCCACTACTGGGTATTTACCCAAAGAAAAAGTGGTGGTAATTTTTAAAGTGTTTCATAAGAGTGATAGAAAGAGTTCATATGATTGGAACTACATAAGACAAGTGTTTCTAAATTACGGTCTACTTGATCCAAATGGATTTTCATCATTCTATGCTTATTCTACCAAAGCCCTGATTTTACCGTAATCCCTTATGTATCCCTCTGGTACCTCCCTCATCACATAGTACAGCATTTTGACTACTAATTTGTTAATCTTCATTAGATTGTGAATCTCGTGAGAGCAGGGTCTAGGCCATGCTCATATATTTATCCCCAAGATATAATATGGCATTTGGCACATAATAGGTGACTAAGAGAATATTAACAAATGAAATAAATGTCATCTTGAATGGAGATCTCAGAAAAACACAACAAGCCCATTACTGTTAAATGCTTTTTATTAGTGACTTAGGTGAAGGTATAGAAGGTTTGGTAATATTTTAAATGGCACAAAGATGGAAGTGTTAGCTAATTATATAGAGTGATAGAAATAGAATTTTTAAATATCTCCACAGGCATGACAATCAGGCCAAAACTAAACGAGATGCAATTTAACAGAAAGAGATGTAAAATTTCATTCAAACACAATTACACAAATACAAACCAAATTTGTCTTAGTTTAGTTGTGTTTTATGTGACAAAGAACTTCAGGGATTTCACTGACAGAAGTTTTAACATGAGCCAAGTGTGTGATTTGGCTGCTAGAAAAGCTAATGTGATCTTAGGCTGCCTTAGCAGAAGTGAGTTGCTCATGATATACATTTAATTAGGAAATAGTTTGGTGTGGCCATTAGTGGCGATATAGTACATAGAACAAGAGAAATGAAGGACCTGCAGCACTCAGTACGGTCATGCCAGACACATCACAAACCTATATTCAGCTCTGAGTACCAGATTTTAAGAGGGATATTGACAAACCAAGTGCATGAAGATGACTGCCAATTGGAAAATGCTCCAGAAACCAGATCATGTGTTTTTATTCTGGATA
>NW_027531999.1:2522891-2618345 GCF_008692635.1 Crocuta crocuta | reverse complement strand
AAAAAATTTTAAGCTGGAGAAGGAAAGGTTTTCCTTAAAATTTTTGATGATTGGATGGAGAAAATGTGCTCTGATCCCTGCCTTGCAATCTCCATGGCTAGGGCCATCTGGCCACCATTTTTATTCACTCAATAAATGTCTCTAAAGTGCAGTAGGTGGAAACATGAATCCTATCCCAACTAAGGGAAATTTAAAGAAACATGATTTAGTAACTCAGCTAAAGTGCCAAGTGAAACTGTTGGAGACCCTACAATAACTTTATGGACTTCTATCCCCATGACTAAACCATAATCCAATTCCCCATTTCAGCATGTGAGTCTTTGTTTGTTCTGTGATCATGCTTTGATCATCTTCCTGATGATGTTATCATCTGTCTGCCTCCCTACCTAGGATTTCTGTATTTGATCCATTCACAGGCTCTCTATCACTCTACTGGGACAGTCATCACCTTGAGGACCTTAGGTAACTGTCAACTCTGAAAACTGTTGTACCTGCCAGGCACATAAACATACCTCCAATTCCTTTATTCCCACAATGGCTTTCCCATTGCGTCCCTATAATATGATCTGTGTGACTCAGAAGGCTGAATACATGAAATGGAGAGAAAATAAGATGAAAACGACTTTTCTCATTCAATTACAAGGAACAATGTTTCCAACAATCCAAGTTTAAAAAACAAACAAACAAACAAAAACAAAAAACAAGTTGATCTGTCTTGTGAGAGAGCAAGCTCACCATCACTGGGAACTCCCAGGAAGCCTGGGAGTAATTGGAGCAATGCAAAGAAAGAATTTCCTCTTGTTAGTGAACTGGCCTGGGTTATTCTAAGGTAGTCTCCCAAGCTTTGGTGTATCGAAAATCAGCTGGGAAGCATGTTTTAAAAATACAGACTTCTCAGAATCCAGTAGGTTCAGGCTGGAGTCCAAGAATCAGCATTTCTGACAAATACACCCCTCATCACAGGTGATTCCAGTACATGTGCATGTGAGTCACACTTTGTAAAACGTTCTTTAAAGGAAAGTAACCAATATTTACTGAAAACCCACCCTGGGTTAAGGGCTTTATACGTTTGTGGGTTTTTTTTTTTTTTTCTTAATTAAACCTCAACACAGTCTGTAGATGCTGTGATGTAATCTTTAAGAACTTGGACTCTAAAACCAGGCTGCTAAGTTTCAAGTCCTGGCTTCTCCACTTCTTGGACTTTTCCATGTCTCCATTTCCTTTTCTAAAAAATGGGGCTCATATTAGCAACAACCTCACAGGGCTGTTATGAGGATTAAATTGTTCAATTCGCATAAAGTGCTTAGAACAGTGCCTGGCACACAAAAAGCACTCAAGATAATTACTGTGAAGCAGTACTATCATTCCTCCATTTACACCTAAGGAAATTGAGACTCAGGAAAAAGAATTCAGTTTGCCTCAGATCCTTCCAAGTAGTAATGACTTCAGTCTATCTGTCTTCAGAGATTATACATTGTACTGCTCACCCCAACTCTTGAGATTCTCTGATCCTACCAGTCCAATAGATCGCTATTGACAGGATTGAATAGGAAGTTAAAGGCAGCCATATGCACATGTGGAACAGACAGATACCTACCTCAAATTCCACCATGAATAATTTTATGAATGAAGAAACCAAGACCCAGAAAAGAAGCAATATTGAGAAGAGCTCACCTCAAAAGAAGAGTATAAATTTGAACCCGTGTTCCTTCTGTCACCTACCCGGTGGCTCTGACATAGAATGATTCATGACTGCCTGGAAAATTCTTCTCATTCAGATCAACACAAATGTTTCAGAAACAAAGGCAGGAAACAAAAGTGGAATTCAGGGTGAACTAGTTATTACATAAAGACGCTGCCACTCACAAACATGAAAACAGCATATTTACTGAAAAATATTTGTTTTCCATCACACAGCTACAGCCTTAAAGAATCGGCTAACTATTAACATCTCAAGAGTAGCCAAAAGATAACACTGTGGAGTGAATTTGAGTCTTGAAAACAAAGCCAACTCAGTAAATTGTCATTAAAAGGATTAGCTTTGGAAACAGGCAACCTCATGTCTGAAGGCTTGCCTCAACCACGTACTAGCAGTTTACTTGACTTTTCTGAAATTCTGTTTTCTCATATACAAAAATAAGGATGAGTCTGGGTGGCTCAGTTGTTGAGCATCCAATTTTGACTCAGGTCATGATCTCATGCCCCATGAGTTTGAGTCCCGCGTCGGGCCCTGTGCTGACAGCTCAGAGCCTGGAGCCTGCTCTGGTGTTTGTGTCTCTCTCTCCTCCCCTCCCTCACTCATTTTCTCTCTCTCTCTTTCTCTCTCTCTCTTCCCCTCTTCCCAAAAGTAAATAAGCATTAAAAAGCAAAAACATAAATGAGGATGATCATGTTTACCTTGCAGAGTGTGAGGTTTCAGTGGCGTTATTTCAAGTCAAGCTCCTCACACAGCACCTGTCAGACGGAAGATGTTTGGTAATAGTGACTGCTAATCTGGACCTCTAAAACTGACCTGATAGGGAAGCACAGTGCTCATCTGCAGAGGGCAAGGAATTCATGGAACCCTGTGGGCAGGGAAAAGAAAGTTCAGGATGCTGATGTAGAAGATACTAAGAAAAGCTGAGAATCTGCACATATTGCACCACATCTTGGGATTGAGCTCTTCTTAGGAAAGAATTTGGAAGACCTAAAATTACTATGGTTCTCTGCCCAGTAAGACATTCATTTGTAGAAATTTTGACAACTGTTTTATTAACATGCAATCATTTGTATAATCTCTAGGACAAAGAACTTGTCCCACACTTCTCTTTATTTCTAAGGCTGGTTCAGTGTCAATAGTAAAAAAAAAAAAAAGGCTTTCACTGAGTGAAAGAATGAAAGGGTGAATGAATGAATTACTTAATGTCATACACCTTACCACAAAAGAAACATTACATAAAAACTCCTCACAACAAATACCTTCAGGGATTTTCTAATCCAAAAGTCAGCAAACTTTTTCTGTAAAGGGCCGTACAGTAAATACTTTAAACTTTGAGGGACATATAGCGTCTATGATCATGCTCAACTTTGCCAGTGCATGGAGCAAGAACATGGCCAAAGACAATGCAAAAATGAAGAAATGTCTGTGTGATTTATGGACATTGAAATCTGAAATTCTTATCATTTTCATGTGTCATAAAGTATTCTTGTTTTTCTCAACCATTTAAAAATTCAGTGATTGTTCTTAGCTCATAGGCCATAGAAAAACAAGCAAGCTGTCCCAGACTCTGTTCCATGCAACAAGTATCAGTGAATGTTTCCATGCAAAGCTGTTTCCAATTATTTCCAGTAGGAATGAATCTAAAGTGATTTCTTCAAAGCTCCTAAATATTTTTCTTATGTGGGACCAAACTCAAAATTCATACAAATGGTAAGTTTTTTTCTAGTTTTCAGCCTTCAGTGGTTGACGTGATATACCTGCATCATGGGATAGACACATGAGAGCTTTTATCATAAACATAAGTAGAAAAATATATTATGTTAAGAGATATATTCCCTCAGAATATTTTGTATTCTTGGGGCGCCTGGGTGGCTCAGTCAGTTAAGCGTCCGACTTCGGCTCAGGTCATGATCTCACAGTTCGTGGGTTCAAGCCCCGCATCAGGCTCTGTGCTGACAGCTAGCTCAGAGCCTGGAGCCTGTTTCAGATTCTGTGTCTCCTTCTCTCTCTGACCCTCCCTTGCTCACGCTGTCTCTCTCAGAAATAAATAAAACATTAAAAAAAAAGAATATCATGTCTTCTAAATGATCACTTTTTGGAAAACAAATCAATGGTTATTCCATAAATATAAGAGTAATCAGGTACCCATGGGGGTCTTCCTCAAGTAGCCTACACTTCATGATGTATTTTGTGTGTGTGCATTTTTAACTTATGTACAGAATCCAAATGAATTAATTACGTATGTTTACAGAGCTCAGATAAGCATCCACATTGTTATTTACATTGCATTTCTGTTATCTCTGGGTCTGTCTCCTGTAAAATGTCAACGCAGGAAAAAACAGGAACAGGATATGTGTGAGATTTAAATCTCTACTGATCTAGTCGGTTTATACATTGGCTGTAGAAAGCAAACTGAAAACCAAAACTATGAATAATGAGACACTTTTTAGATATGTAAAAAATCAAACAATGGGTACAGTCTTATCACATGTGTTTATTTTTATTTTAAACGGCATTACTTATGGTTGGCTGGAGGCGAAGGCATTATCTTACAAGGACCAATCTTAGTGCCTAAAATTTAGAAGACAGAGGAGAAGGATTCTGTTTTAAATGATTGTCCAGGGCCCATCTCAGTGTCTCCAGAGACTCACTTGAACTTTGGCAAGTTGGAACCTTTTGGGTCACAAATTTCCTAACTGTTAATTTCTTGTAATAAGTATTTTGGTCAAGTACTACTGATTCAGGGAATACTTTAATGCAGCATCTGTATACAGACAGCAAACCTGGATGAAAACTAAAACCTGGATGAACACAAACCAGAGGTTGTGTTTTTGGTGCAGGAGTCAGGACTGATAATTCCAGATCCCTACCATTAGATAAATATCAAAAATTCCATCTTCAAGGTACTTGTTTTTCTTATATTAGCTCAAGTTGGCCATGTATGTATAGATGTAAGATATAATAACTAACATCTGGTAGCACTAATTAACTAGTGTTGTAATAATTATATAGCTATGGTTTACAGAAACTCCAAAAAAATCATAGGATTTTTACTGTCCTTCCCTTGGTTCCCCTGGTTTAGTATATCTGTTTGGTTTTAGCATTTATTCTTTTTTTAAATTTTTTAATGTTTATTTATTTTTGAGGGACAGAGAGAGAGAATGAGCAGGGGAGAGGCAGAGAGAGAGGGAGACACAGAATCCAAAGTAGGCTCCAGGCTCTGAGCTGTCACCACAGAGCCCCATGTGGGGCTGGAGCCCACAAATCACAAGATCATGACCTGAGCCAATGTCAGATGCTTAACCAACTGAGCAACCCAGACGCCCCTATAGCATTTATTCTTTAACATAGAACTCCTAACTTTCTCAGAGGCTTAACATCTTAAAATGCTTTACATAATCTATGAATAAATATCTATTTTGTTTTTTACTATCATAATTGTTTGAAGCAGTGTATGCTTATTGTAAAACTTAAACAATGAGCAGAAAAATAAAAGTTAATAATCTCCTCCAACCCCCAATCAATCCTATCTCAAGAAACTTCCAGTATAACTTGTGTGGTATCTAATCTCCCACACCTATTTCTATACTCATCAAGGCATATACCAACATGCACAACCATATATTTATTTTTGCTTACTTCATTTTTTTAAAAATTCAGATTATTCATTAGACATTACTCACAACTTGTTTTATTTCACTTAAAAATGTATCTGGGAAATGTTTGTAGGTGAATATATGTATATTTTTTCATCAAAACAGAAATAAAGTAAATTCATATATATACAATGCCTGCAAAATATTTCACAGATTTATTAAATATTTTAAATACTTCTCTAAATTGATGAGCAATCAGACTTTTCTTCCAAATATTTCCTCTATGAACATCCATAGACATATTTTCTTATGTACTTATATAAGTATTCTTCTAGGACATAGTTGCAAAAGAGGTATTTGCTGCCAAATAACTTTCCTGAAGGGTTAAATGAGCTCAGTCCAGGTATATGTGAGTGTTGATATTATGAAGCTCCTCAATGTTTTCCAAAATGGTGGGTGAAAAATTATATTTCATTATTGTTTTGTTACATATTTTCTTGAGTACTAGTGAAGTTGATCATTTTTCAAATATTTATTGGACATTTAACTTTATTATTCTTTTTCTAATAGCTTTTGTCTTTTTGTTAATCAATGTTTGGCAATACTTTATTTTTTTAATGTTTAATTATTTCTTTTAAAAGAGAGAAAGGCAGAGAGAGAGGGAGCGAGAAACTCCCAAACAGGCTTCATGCTGTCAGTGTGGAGCTCCACACGGGGCTTGAACTCATGAATCATGAGATCATGACCTGAGCCGAAATAAAGAGTCTGATACTTAACTGACTGAGTCACCCAGGCATCCCAAGGCCTAGCAATACTTTACATGTTTGTAATAATAACCTTTTGTCAGTAGTATTGAAAATATTTTCAAGGTGCCTGACAATGTGAAGCCTGCTTAGGATTCTCTCTATCCCTCTTTCGTTGCCCTTCCCCCCTCCTCTGTCTCTGTCTCTCAAAATAAATAAACTTTTTTTTTAAACACAGAAATATTGTCACTGAATTTGTCACTTGACTTTTTTTACGATGTGGTTCAACGTCTAGAGAAATGTAATCGTTTTCTGTAGTCCTTATTTTATGAAGGTCTCTGGTGTTCCTTCTTAATTTTCTTTTTCCTTTTGTTTCACTTACTTATAGCTTAAACTTTTAAGATATCTAAAATTTGTTTGTATATGATATCACATAAGAAACTAGTTCTCTGTTTCCCAACAAAATTGTCAATTCTGCCAGCACCATGTATTTAATATACCATGTTTTTGCCACCTAGTTAAATGTCATCTTCATGATATATTAAGCTCCATTACATACAGGGACTCTCTTCCTGGTTCCTTCTACTTACCTATCTCTGTGCCAAACAGTACAGGTTAGATTATAGTAACTTTATGGTAAGTTTTTATATCCAGTAATGCAAGCATCCCATCACCAACAGTGTTCCTAGAATTATTGGTAATTCTGCCACACACATTCTTCCAGATAAACTTTTAAATTGTCTTGTCTAATTTTAAAAAGCCCTTGTGGAAATTCTGATTGAATAAATGTAAATTGATTTTACATATCCATTATTGAATGACTCATATTTTCATAAAACCCTTTCAGTTCAGGAACAGAGCATGTCCCTTCATTTATTAGGGACTTTAAATAACATTTTGTCCACACATAATCTGAAACTTTCTTTTAAATGCATTCCTTCTATTCTGATTACTAATGTAAAGAAGAACAACTGATCAGCGCTTATGCTAACACTCTATACAATTCTAATACCGTTAGTAGAATCACTTGGATTGCATGCAAATAAAGATATTTGTCTCTTTTTATATTTAGGCCATTTATGGTTTTCTTGTTTCATGGCTTTATCTAGAAAATTCAAAATAGCATTTAATAATGAGAAAACATGTGATTGTCCTAGTGTTAGTCTTACTTTTAAAGAGAATAACTCTAATATTTTACTAAGAGGTGTGCTACTGAACTCTTAGATAAGTTGTCTTTATAATGTTGTGATAGCTTTCTCTGTCTCTATTTTTGTTAGGACTTTTTATTGGGAATGCAGTTACTTTAAATTTAATTTAATTTTCTTTTTTTATCTGTATTGACAGAATAACAATGGTTTTTCTTCTTTCATTTGATAATGAAATGAATTATGCTGCCAGCCTTTTTAGTTGAACTATCCTGGCATTCCTGGAACAAAACTTACTTCGTATATTATTCTTTTAATACACTGATAAATTTGAGTTACCTATATAGGTCTAGGTCTACAATTTTTATACTTTCAGTATTGAGTTTGATATTAAGGTTATGCTAGCTTTGTAAATGGTGTGTGTGTACTTTTTCCATAATCTTGAATAATTGTATTATGTGTGAATTACCTCTTTTTGGGTAATGTTACCCAAAACACAAATGTAAAACCATCGGGGTCTCAAGTGTTTAAAAATACTGAGAGTTCTATAACAGCTTTTTATAAATTTCTAATTTCTTCTAGAGCAATTGGTCTATTTAGGTTTTCTCTCTTTTCTGGGGCAAAATCTGGTATTTATATTTTGCTTGATAAATTATCTAACAAATTATATAATAAAATTTCTAATTTAGGAATATCATAACATAGAACATTGCTGAATCATTAAGTTGTATACTTTAAATTAATGTAACATTGTGCATCAACTATACTCAAATTAAAAAAAAGATTTCTAATCTATAACCAGACTGTTGTACATACATTTTAAAATCTTCATTAATCTCAATACCATCTATAATTATATTTCTTTTACCATACCTAATATTATATATATAATTTTTCTCTTTTTGTTCTTAATTCAGACTACTCTATTTCTTCTCTATTATACTTTTAATAAACATATAGCAAATAATAACCGAGAAAATAAATAATAACTCACCTGATAAGGACTTCATCCATAGCTAGACAACTTGGTATAGACACCAAAAATATTTGTTTCCTCACTCCCGTAGTAACAAATAAGCCCAGACAAGAAGGACACAATAAACCAATTTAATTCCTTAACTCAATACAGTAGCCCTGGATTGATTGATTTATGTGCTTGTGTGTGCTTGTGTGTGTGTGTGTGTGTGTGTATGTCAACTGGGAGAGATTCTACACTATTTTTTCTACTTCCTGTTATACCTGGATTAATGCTACAAATGAGATGGAACAATCTATATGTAAGCTAAAAGAAAAGGTACATCCTGACTTTCTTAGTTAGACACAGGAAATTAGATTTTCTGACCAGCCCTGAGAAATCAATGTCATGGTTCCAAAATGTTATCTAGGCCCTTTTTATAACACCTCTGGTTACACTTATTTGCATCACACTTATTCAATATTTGTTGTCCATTGTCTTGAATGATTCTGCATAGCCACTATCCAAACAAATGATGTAACAAATGATTCAAAAATGAAAACAGGATGAAAACGTGCTGATCAAAGATGAACTCTCATCTTCATGAGAATAAACAACAGTAGGGAATATCTTGGCAATCCTCCTGCAGCTTTATCTGGATAAGGACCAAAATATGGGAGTGTGAATAAAAATGTTCACACAATCTTAGGGAAAAGAATGATTGTTCTTTAGCCATTGTAGCAAGTAACCATCAAAACCACTTTTAAATCTATTCAGTTGATCACTGACAATTTTGCTTCAATTAACATGCTTTTACAAGCTAACCAACCAATCAATAACAGTTCCTCACTTCTGAAAGTCAGCCAGTGAGAAACAGATTTGTTTCAAGAAACATGCTTTTGAATGCCAACCAATCAACAACTGTCTCACCTGAGTAATCACACTGAAATGGATAAAGTCAACCCACTTATGCCTCTCAACGTATGTCAATCCCTGAACCTCATGGTGTTCAAGACCCTGCATATGATCAGCAGTCTACTCTTCTTAGAGATAATATGTATAATTGACACAGTCTTTCCTTATTTTAAGAAATAAATTCAGCATTGTGTTTTTATTTCAGATATTAAGCACTGATCTCACCACTCTTTGACATTCCATAAAGATTTATTTAATGCTAACGATTGGGATTTTTAAAAAATAGGTGAGGCAAGTTTGCTGCTCATTATTGAATTCACAGAATAAAATGCACACTGTTTTCAAGTATGTTGAATGTCCCTAAATATCCTGAAGAGTAGTACAGATAGCCATAAGAAAGATATAGAAATAAATAGAAGAAAAATCTCTGACTTGAATAATAGCCCAATAAATAATTTTAATTTACCACCTGCACAAATTACTTATTCTTCATGCTACCTATTATTCTAAAAGAGTTTTTAATACACCTTTAAATCTGTTTTTGGAGTAGACAGATGAGGAAGAAAAGAAAAGAGAAAAAGGATCGGAAAGGGAAAAAAATCAGTAAGAGAAGAATAAAAGGAAGAGAAAGTAAGTTCTGGCAAATTTTTTATGGGAAAGACAAAGTCTCAATGAATCTACAAATTGAACAAAGTTTTTTGTATGTTCTCTCTTCATTTTCCCTTCCCTCACTCCTCACCTCTGAAGTTCTCTCTATTTGCTCCTCTTGTCTTAACTGAGGACCTAATTTAACCTCACTTGGCTGTCAACTAATCCCCATAAGAATGTAATAAAGCTGCCATTTAAAAACATCTATTGGATACTCACTATGTCTCATACTGGGTGTTATCACTCCCAGGGAAATTCTCAATGACCCAAAGACATCTTAAAACCCAAAGTAATAAATCCATTGTGAAACTGCAAGCACTGGAGTATCTGGTAGGGCATGTATTTGGCAGCAGGGAACCACACAAATAGTCACAATAGTATTTTGAACTTTGGAAAATCCCACAAGCCTTATTAAATTTCAACTTCCTTCTACTTTCTTCCAGAACAAGTTTTCAGGATAAGGCAAATTATCCCTTTTACACTTACCTATATCTGTATATGGAGGGAGGGGTTAAGGAAGTGGTGGGGAGTGAGGGCTTTCATTTAAAAGCTTACCATAGCCATTACATAAAACAATGGATTTTGTCACTTTCAGAAATAGAAACATAGGCTGAATGAATCTCTGTGGCCTCGTATTATTTTGTGTTTTATGACTGTCATTATTCTATGTATATAAGAAGAGTTACAGCAGTTAAATTATATCCCCTTTGACTTCAACTTTCTTTGACTAAGATTAAAAACTTATGAGGTGCCTGAGTGGCTCAATCACTTAAGCAACTGACTCTTGATTTCAGCTCAGGTCATGATCTCACAGTTCATGAGATTGAACCCCGCGTTGGGCTTTGGGCTGACAGTGTGGAGCCTGCTTGGGATTTTCTCTCTCCCTTCCTCTCTGTTCCTCCCCCACTTGCATGTGTGCATTCTCCCTCTTTCTCAAAATAAACAAACAAACAAAAATAAATAAATAAATAAATACTTCATGATTATGTTAATAAACATGGTTTTCTAATTCTGTTTGTTAAATTATTGCTGAATGTAATACGCATTTGATGGTGAAGCTTTCTTCACCATGAAAACGTCAGTTGCCATTATATTTAGTACTACACCAGCCCTAAAGTTTGCTTATATTTTAAGCTGGACATGGAAGTAATTCAAAATTGTATGGGCTAGAATTAAATTGGTTTTAATGTATTTAACGTCTCTTGAGTGTTAAAACTTATCTCCTTATTAAAAACCATTTGCTAACTTAAAGTGTATTTATTAAGTAAATGAATTCTTAAGGTTCCCTCTAATTTTTCAACAAGACAGAATGTGCAATTTCTTAAAATTAAGTCACTGTTTGGGGCGCCTGGGTGGCTTAGTCGGTTAAGCGTCCGACTTTCGCTTAGGTCATGATCTCGCGGTTCGTGGGTTCGAGCCCCGCGTCCGGCTCTGTGCTGACTGCCAGCTCGGAGCCTGGAGCCTATTTCAGTCTGTGACTCCCTCTCTCTCTGACTCTCCCCTGTTCACGCTGTCTCTCTCTCTCCTAGAAATAAATAAAACATTAAAAAAAAAAATTAAGTCACTGTTTGAATCCTAAACCTTCCAGCAGTTCTGACCCTACTTCTGAGGTTATCGTAAGACAGGTTAGGTCCAAAAAGAATCTCAGGCATTGTCTGGCATCTTTTTCTCCTTAACTTTTCTTTCTTCCTTCATTTCTGAAGCATTGGCAAACCTGGTCTAATTCAAAATTGAATCACAGACAACACTGTGCGTGTTTGTGTTGTGGTGGTAGTCATTGTTTATCTACATATTTTTATTACTTTTCTTAATGGAGATAGTTTTATTAACACATTACTCTAAACTAGAAATTCTCATCCCACCAAGCAAATAAGTTGTTTGCATAATTAGGTTGTTTGAGGAAGAACCAAATCAGAGTATTTTTTGACAATCCATTGCTCTATGCTCTCACTGGCTATCTAGCTCTAGGCAGTCACTGAAGTTTCACTGCCTCAGTTTCTCCAGCTGTAAAAAGTATAATTCCTCTATGCAAAGTGTAATTGTTAGGACTAAATGGAGTCAAACACCACAATTTATACAAAAGCACTTTGTAAACTTAAAGAAAAGAGTTTTTAACACACATACTCTTTTCCAGCATATCTATGGCTTTGGCAAAGAGAGTGTAGAGAAGAGGAATTTAAACTTAAATTTAAGTAAGACTAATTAAATGCATGATAGCTTTACTCCTAGGCAGCCTAGAAAATTAGTAATACAGCTACTATTTTGTTAACACTATTAGTAAGGAAGAATTCAGTCAGGGGGTCCAAGAATTCAAAGGCAGTTTGCATTAAGTCAATTAGTTACTCCAGGCAGATGCACTGAGCATTTCAGGGAATGTACACCGTGTATCCTTGAGTTTCTGATGAAGAGACATTTCAATTCACTTTATACATTCTTCCCACCAATAGTATTGGTATTGGTATTTCTTATTTTTACTACCTCTTCTTGCTGCTTTAAACTTACTATCAGGTAGGGGCGCCTGGATGGCTTAGTCAGTTGGGCGTCCGACTTTCGCTTAGGTCATGATCTCATGGTTCGTGGGTTCGGGCCCCGCGTTGGGCTCTGTGCTGACTGCCAGCTCAGAGCCTGGAGCCGATTTCAGAGTCTGTGTCTCCTTCTCTCTCTGACCCTCCCCTGCTCACACTGTCTCTCTCTCTCTCCTAGAAATAAATAAAACATTTAAAAATAAAAAATAAAAAAATAAACTTACTATCAGGCCAAATACACCTTTATCAAATTTGTCCTGCAAAAATTCTATGATATATATTTCTGCTTCCACTGCATGTTTTTATAGTTAAATCTGTTTCTACGTCAGCGCTTCTATTATATATTTGTTTTCTAGGAGTTTGAAACTCATCCATAAAAATTAACTGAGGCTGAAACTTGGCAGACAGCATAGAAGCACATTTTGTTTTTACCAACCTTCAAGAAAATCCATATGGCTGTTTCTAAATTCTTGTATATCAGGCTTAAATAAAATAAATCCTGGCCAACATGAGACACTTATTTAGGCTAATTCACTTCAAAAACAGGGTTTTTTTTTTAATGCAATTATTCCATGACTGGCTCTCATGTCTTCTCCAACTGGCTCAGCCCTCCCTCCCCCGCCCCGGGTGGATGCCTGGTCACCCTGCTAGCTGGCCTGGCTGCCACCTGCAGCCCAACACTTCTAACCCTGAGAGGCGTAGCTAATGTCTCATGTTGTCATAGGACTGCAAAGGTTTCTAGGAGCTGCCAACTAAATTGTCACATCAGAGATTTCCTTGGCTCAGCCCTGCTCCTCCTCTATCCCACCCGAAGACGTGCCCTTTTTAGTATTGCGGTCACATCCATAAGCCCCAGAAGGCAGCATGTGAAAAAAATTACTTCTCACTCCTGTAGGCAGAGCTGTCTCTAATCTGACAAATCAAGCCATTGCTTTGAACTGATGGAACAGAATTTTCCACGGGCATCTCCTGTTTCTGCATGTCTTGCAAATGAGGCACTGACTGCTCTTTGTTTCACTACTTTCTCCAGGATGTTTGTATAATGAAGAGTCTTGAAAGACAGAGGTAGGGTCTCCCTCTGGAGGAAAGGACAGGTATGTTTACTGCCCAGCATAATAAAGATAATGTCTCTCTCCAGAACAAAGGGCAGTCAGGCTTGCTGCTTGTTTTTATGGATTCAGGCTCCTGAACTCCTAAACTCCTAAACAGGAGCATTCCCCTCCTGCATAGGCAGGTATCATCTGACTCTCTTCACGTTCCCCCTGCAGGAATTGGGGCTTGGAAACCTTGCACATAAAGGCTGGCTCTCTGGCAACTATTACTTCTGTTACTATGAGTAATAAACTGTCCTTGATCTCAGATCCAGGTATCTCATCTCTTCTAACAGCATTCACTAATCCGTGGCCTGTAGGGTGAAACTCAGAACACACAGGCTGTCTCTTCCACCAGCAGGTAAGCTCCTGGCAAGCTGACACCATATCTGCTTTGTTTATCACTGTATCTCCAACATTTAGACCAGTATCTGGTAAATAGATGGCGTTCAATAAACATTTTTTTCATAAGTGAGAAGTAGAGACCTAAATTCAAAAAAAGGAGGGGCGGCAATTCCTGGAGGCGCCCTGGTGACAAAAGTTTCAGGGAAAGAAGTAAGGTGAACTCTGCTCCCCTGCATCCAGTCTCCCCTCTACTCTGCTATGAGAATTTGAAAATATCATTCTGAGACCACACCTCTCCAAAAGCCCTTTCATTGTTTAGATTTCTAGTAGAAACACACCTTGTATCTTTATTTCTTTGCTTCTAATAGATCATAGAATATAGCCTCAGAGATTCTGTGTCCTTTAAGTTTACAGTGTGTTGGGGCTTTTTCCTCTTTCATCTTGGCTTCTTAAATATTTCCACTCTCCTTTTCAAAAGGAAGAATTGGAGCAGTGTAGTGAAGAACAGGTCATTTATGTCTCATCTTAAAAACCTGTCTGTCAGGGGACAATCAGGTTGTATTACTTTTAAGTGCTGAAATTAATTTTTCCACAATTTAAAAAGGTTTCCTCATCATTGGTTCTTTGGTCTGACTTCATGACAATGTATAATTTACTACACTATTTTCAGAAAAAGATTTTAAATCCCTATAAGGCATTGGGAGGTTTGAGGCTGATTTGAAGACCCTTTTAAAACTGAAAGGTCCAGTGTGCTTATGTCTGAGAGCAGTAGCCATGTTGGGCCGAGGCAAGAAGAAGAGGACGGTGGCAATGTTGGCCACAGGGTGACAGAAGGTGAGGACTTGTTTGGACTTGAGAGGGGCTCTGACACGGAGCAGCAGGAAAGCCCATTTGGGAATTTTCTATTCGAATCTAAAACTTTGCTAGATTCGTGTTGTTATTGGATCAAGAAGTTCCTTAGGATTCATGGTGCAGAAAGGGCAGAACTTGTCACTATCTCTCCATCCTATAGAACTGATAATGCTTTTTTCTGTTAAATCTATTTCAAAATACTCATACTTTTCCCAAGATTTTTAAAGTCTCGAATGGAAAACCTTACACACCCACATCTTACTTCCAGTCACACACACACACACACACACACACAATTACACTAACACACTAGGGAGTCCATAAATGCCCTAGTGATGTGAAGACAAAATCTTTTCAAAAATAGAATCCCAAAACACCTGGGTGGCTCATTCGGTTGAGTGTCCAACTCTTGATCTTAGTTCAGGTCATGATCTCACATTTTGTGGGACTGAGCCCGACATCAGGCTCTGAGCTGACATCATGGATGCTGCTTGGGATTCCCTCTCTCTCCCTCTCTGCTCCGCCCCTGCNTCTCTCTCTCTCTCTCTCTCTCTCTCTCTCTCTCTCCCTCTCTCTCTCTCTCAGAATAAATAAGTAAACTTAAAAAAATAAGATCCCATCCCAGTCAATAGTTTTATCAGTCAGTTCTTACCAATCCATCTCATGCTTTAAACCTTTACCAATTCCAACTTAAGAGCAAATGTCTAATAAATTAGTTTTAAGATAAAACAGAAGTTTGACATGGATATAGTTCTCATGACAGAGAAGAATTAACAGGGTTTGGCCTGAAGAAAACTCAAGCCCAGGCAGGTGGTGGGCAGAATTCCACTCAGAAGGGCCAGCACACCTTGCCGGGACCTGTTTACCCAATCCTTGGCCTCTTCTTCAACAGACACTGCCAGTTGGAGCAAACTGAGCCAAATCGTGTGGTGGTTTTCTAATGAGGCTGAGCAGGGAGAGAACGAACCAAGTAAATGTTTTCTTGTGGCCAAAGCAAGGCTAAGTTATGGACTCAGACCTCCAGAAGTGAGAGGCTTATGTACTCACCAGCTGCTGTTCTGCTGCCTTTTGCACGAAGCCCAGTGGTATGGCCAGGCACAAAGTGCTCTTACAAGTGATGCCAGGAGTTCCCTTGAAAATGGCTTTTCATTCTGGGCAGTGAAGCAATCTCTGGGTGTGAAGTCACGTCTGAGGTTTACAAGTTATTGCTGACATCAATAAAATGCAGCATTTGTTATTCTCCCCTCAGTGTCCTGTAGGCATTCTGGCATTCACTAAATGCTTCCTAAAAATATCATTTGGCAAACATTCATATTTTGTTCATAAAGGCTTATGCACATCATTGAGAGGGTCATTTTAGGAGGCTGTTATAAAAAATGTAACACATGCATTCACTGAATCAAATTGTTCTTTCTCAGGGGGCCTGGGTGGCTCAGTTGGTTAAGCATCCAGCTTTGGCTCAGGTCATGATCTCACGGTTCGTGGGTTCGAGCCACATGTCAGGCTCTGTGCTGACAACCAGTTCAGAGCCTGGGGCCTGCTTCAGATTCTGTATCTCCCTCTCTCTCTGACCCTCCCTTGCCCATGCTGCCTCTCTCTCTCTCTCTCTCTCTCTCTCAGAAATAAATAAAACATTAAAAAAATTTTTTAAAAAACAAAAAACAAATTGTTCCTTCTCTGTGCCTCTAGGTGACTCTACACCTCCAACTGAGTCAAGGTTGAAGATCTATGTGTCAAGTTTCCTCAGATAATGTTTGAAACATAAAGAGTAGGCCATTTAAGAATCCTTCAGCAGGATGTTTCACCAATCAGTTTGTCAGTGGATGTGCCTGCCTACATTCCCATCTGGGTGTCATGAGACCTCAAAGCTATCTTCTCCAGGTATAAATAGAGAATGAGAATTGACTCGACCTGTCATTTGAACCAGGCTAAAAGGTAACCTAATGACCACCTCACTTAACTGAGGCCAAAAGTATACTAAAGAACATTGGTCATTACAACCCTAGGGACCCATAAGAAAATACATCAGTGGAGTGGAAAAAACTGTTGAGCTCTGCCAGCCCTATCCCAATCTAGGCAGCAGATAAATAGCAGAAGTAAGAATAAACAGTGAGAGTTAGAAGAAAGAAGGAGAGAAAACCAGGCAATTGGCTGAAGATCTGTTTGCTGAATACCTGCATTGGCTGACATTCCCACTCCACATGCAGCAGGGTCATATGCACCCAAGTGAAAGCAGAAAATTATGCTGCAAATAAAGTGAGCTATCTGCCTTGAGGGAATTAGGGCTTCAAAGTAAGGGACTGGAGCCACATAGTATGACCCTCATTGTGTTCACAAGTCTCATACATGGTTGGAGGGGGGAAGAATTCTGCCTTCCTGTCCCAAGCCTCCATAACCTAGAATGAGATCTAGCCACCAATAAGGTGTCCATATTACACAGAACATAGTTAACTGTCGTTCAAGACACAGGCTGATTGTCAGGTGAACAAGAAAGCATGTATCTATACGAATCAACCTCATTCTTCATGCACAAATATATATAGTAAACCAAGGTCATCAGACATTTGAGGAAGACCAGCAACACCTAAGAGGAGGATCAAGCTGAGCAAATAGAACTGACCCCAGAGGAAATAAAAATAATCCAGATCCAATCAAGAGAAAATTTAATTAATGTCATCCAAGATATTAAGGAAGCTTTTAATAATACATAAGAAAGTCTTTAAAAGGAACAATGAGAAAGAAAGAGCTTTTGGAAAACAATGTAAAAGCTAAAATAAATTTTCAATAGAAAGTTGGTGGAAAAAGTTAACATAACATACAAGTAAAGGAAAAAGATATAATTTTTAAAATATGAGAGAAAAATGACAAAAGATACAGAATCAGTTAATTTCCTTTTAAAGGTTCCAGAAACAGAGAAAAAGTAAAATTGAGAGAAGGAAAATGGTAATTATTTTTTAAAAATAATATTTATCAGAACTGAAAACAGAAGTCTTCTAATTAAAACGTCAAAGTAGGATAAACGAAATCACACACACATACACACACCTGAATACATACCTACAAAACTTCAGAATGAGAAATAAATAAAATGATCAGAAAGTATCCACAGAAAAAGCTATCCACAAATAAGAAAAATGAGATTAGTATCACATTTCTCATCAGCTACATTGAATGCTGGAAACTAATGAAAACAATGCCTTCGCAGATAACACAGGAAACTATTTCAACTCAGAATTCTGCACCTAGCCAAATTTGTAATCAAAATGTGAAGACTTTATAAGACATTTTTGTGCATGCAGATAATCAGTGTGTTGATCTCCCTTTCTGTAAAAGAAAATAATTGCTTGAAGATGCATTACAGTTAAGTGAAAAAGGAAAACGACAAAAAGAAAGACATAAAATCCAAGAGAACCCAGAATTATGCTTCTTCGGCAAGCGTAGGGCACAAACTGGTGCATCTGACAAGTAGTATAATTCAGAAACTGAATTAACTTGGGGACATAAATTTTTGTTGTTGTTTTTTAAGGCACACAAGTTCTTTCTGGGGAAAAAACTCACAAGAGGTAATTAGAAACTCTAAGAAGAATTTTTTAAAAACTGTAAGGGAAATATACAGTCCAAATAAGAAGCACATTGAAATGTCATTGTTTTGAGCAATGGATATCTGAGAAAAGAACTTATTTGACTTTTATGCTGGAACATCTTTTCCTAAACATTACAAATTCAGAGATGTAAGATTCTATTTCTTTTCCTTGGATTTTTACACATAGAAATATTTATACAATCGTGACATTTCATTTTCCATTTTAAATCCAATTTACATAAATGGAAAACCTTAATTTAAAGTATGGAAACCCTATTTATAGCAATGGCAAAGAATTCAAATGCTACAGAACTTAACTATATAAAACACTGGCAGAGTTAGCAGAAGGAGAAAAAGAGAGATGGAGGTGAGGGACATGAAAGCACAAGCAAAGGGTTCATTTGTGTAGCTGGAAGGAAAGAGAAGTGTCCAACATTTATTAGGAGACAGTTTAAGGAGTGGGAGTGATTAGACAGAAATTTAAGCAGAAAGTAAGCAAAGGGTATAGCATAATATTTGACATAATGGTTGTAATAATGAGAAGAGACAAACCCAGAAATGATTCAAAATTATTTTGTCCAAGGCAGTGATGCTCCAAGTAGGTCCCAAGACCCATGTGAGTCCACAGACACTTTTAGGAAATCCACAAGTTCAAAACTATCTTCATAATGATACCAAAATATTACTGGCCATTATCAGTCTCACTTTGCCATCACTGTACTGTGAATGAATGTACAACATTGCAACGGATTGAACACATAATCAGAGAATCCTTTTGTCTTGTATTAATCCAGACATTTAAAGAGATTTACAAAAAAACAAAACAAAACAAAAAACCCACGGAACCATGCTACTCTTCTCACTACCATGGAAAATCTCTTGCAACACTTCTTCTTTAAATGGCATATTTATATATTTACTTTTAACATTTTAGATAGTTATTCATTGGTTTAATTCCACTAGGATAAGAGTAGTGGAATAGTAGTGTCAGTTTTGTCCATGAGTGTATCTCCAGAGTTTAGCACCATGCCTCATATATGAAGCATATGATGATATTTGTGCAGTGAAAGAATATTAGTTTTTCACAATTAGTATTCCTATTTTTGGTTTGAAGGCTGCTGTTGGCTTAACTGGGTGAGACTAACATGAGGGTCTGGATAGAGGCCAGAAGAATTACAGCTATGCGTTGAAGGAAAAATCAAGAGTGGGAGAACATATTCTGGCCTGTCAGTCATTTGAAATATACTCTTCTTGGGCAGATCTGTGTTTGATTATCTTTTTAGATTTTGGAAAAAAAGTTTTTTAGGTCATACATTTATTGTCAAGAATTATTGAATAATGACTATTGCACGCACAATGCTAGGCTCTCTGGACATGTCTGTTGGTAAATGGCATTTTTAAATCTGAAGGTGTGAGGGTTTTATTATTGTTTTTAAATGAATTGACACATAGATATCTTATAAGTTTTTGGTTTAAGTTTCTAATATGATAAAAATCGATAGATTAGCAAAAACTCTTTGGTCTCTTCAAAAAGTTCTAAGAGTCTGAAAGGATCCCCTTTCCCATATGTGCATCTCTGTGCTGTTTTAAATATTCAGACATTACTTTTTTATTGAGCTCTAGTTGTCACAGACATTACTTTTTTATTGAGATATAGTTGTCATATTACATTAGTTTTGGGTACAACGTAATGATTCGATATTTGTACATACTGTGAAATGGTCACCACAGTAAATCTAGTTACTTTTTAATAGCAGTTGTTAAATGCATACACAAATGAGACAGTGGTGCTCAGACGAGAGAGATACAAAAATAGCAGCTACACACCTACTATGACTAAAAGGGAGCTAGAATTTTCAGGAAGTGGAAGCAAATTTCCCAGCAAAGAACTATCACATGTTGAAATCAACCAACAGGTTTCACCTATGGAGAGCCTTTAAACGAACCCAAATAAGCAATCCCCTCGTAGACCTTAGGTATACTTCTGGGCCAAGGGGAGGACTTGGCTAGACAACTCTGGATTCCTTACAAACTCCAGGAGGCAGTGTTGTCAGCGTGTTAAGCTGATACCCTTCATGTTCAAAACATCTATTTAATATCGCTTTCTAATTTTTTACAGTATATTGACGGATGCCACATAAACACATATGCAGATAATAACACTGTGCTTGTAATGCCAGTTTTCTTTCATGAAGCTTAAATTGCCTCACAAACATCACCTCAATCCAAATTCTTATCCAAAAATTAAACTTGTCCTAAGCCAAAATATATACTTCTCTCATCATTCCCTCTCTGCCTGTCTCTCTCTCTCTTCTCCCCCTTCCTTGCCCCTTCCTGGGTTTCAATTTGGTCGTTAAGAAACTACTAAAAAACAAATCATGATTCTTTTGAAAATATCAAAATTACCTAAGTAAAATCTATTATATTATTTATTGCCAAAGTCAGGGAAGCCAATTAAACTGTGATTTTACTTTTGGCTCTAAGATGCCAGAAACTGTAGCCAAGATTATATTTCAGCGATCTAAATTAATTTAGCTTCAGATGGTTGTTCAAAACGAAAGTGAAGAGGACAGTATTGGTGACTTTAGTGTGTTATCTTTATAATCCACATCGGGTTACAATTGTTTTATTACCATATCATTATCGAGCATTGTGTGTGCCAGGATTAATGTTTATACTTATTTGTCTTGTTTTTTAAAAGACTGAAGACAAAAGGCAAGAGTGACAATAAGCATATTGAGGAATGATATAACCAAAGACTTTGTCTCACGAGACATGTCTAATCTGTGTCCAAAGACATAAAGGAGTTACATGAAAAGCTTGCTCTCTAGTTAATATTTAATATGAAGGTATCTTAGGACTGGACATGACTACTTAGAGGCTTAGAATAACAACAATAAATAGCTTTTATTTAAAATCTACTATGTGCAAGACACTGTGTTAAACACTTTCCATTCATATTTCATCAATCCTCACAATCACCCTACATTAGAGAAAGAATATTATGCCTAAGTTGAGGATAAGATCAGGTTAGTAACTTGTCTAACACTTCATAACTAGTACATGGCAAGACCAGAATTCAAGCCTGTATCTGCTAAATTCCATAGCCTGCATCTAAACCATTTTGCTAAATGTGAAGAGCTTATAAATGGCATCCTACAAACATGGGAACAGTGACTCTTCCATTGTTTATCATCCATACTAGGAATGGGCACTTAACTCTGAACCTAAGACATACAACACATATCATTTAAGATATATTTATTGAATATCTTCTATAGTCAAGACATTACACTAGAAGATGCTATGGGGGGTTATAAAGAGGGACAAGGAAGGAAGGCAGCTGAAATCAGTGGGTTTATGGTCTAAAGAGAGAGAGAGAATGAAATAAATATGAAATGAAATAAATTGGAGAAAGAAGCATGGGCTCTCAAAGAGCAGAGAGAGGCTTCATAGCAGATGTTTAAGTGGGGTCTCAGAGAGTGAATGGGATTTATTCATGTGAAGAATCAAGGAGGGGTGCCTGGGTGGCTCAGTCAGTTGAAAATCTGACATCAGCTCAGGTCATGATCTCACAGCTTGTGGGTTCGAGCCCCACATCTGGTTTTGTGCTGATAGCCCAGAGCCTGGAGCCTGCTTCGGATGCTGTGTCTGCCTCTCTCTTTCTCCCGCTCCTCAGTTTGTTCTCTCTCTCTCTCTCTCTCTCTCTCTCAAAGATAAATACACATTAAAAAAAAAGACTCAAGGAAAAATACAAAGGCTGAGAGCAAGGCACAATTAAATGCACAGTGGAAATAGACACGGGGAGTGTCCAAGGGACACAAATATGGCTGGGTGTAGAGGCAAATGAGGCTAGAAAGATATTTTGGGGCCAGATTTGGGGAATGTTTCTATACCTTTATAAAGAAATTGGCCTTTACTTATGGGGGAATAAAGGGGAAGATTTACAGAAAAAAGAAAGGAATCCATAGCAGCAGAGAAGTGAGGAGAGAAGCCATGCCAGTTCCTGTGATAGCCAATGTGGGAAATGATGAAAGGCTGAATTGAGCAGAGACTGAGAAAGAATGGGAAGAGGAGAGTAACAAGAAGACAGTGATAAGAAGACCACTCCTTAGGGGACTAGAAAGTAAAAGGAGAAAATCAGGGAAAAAAACCCAATACAACAGATTTGGTTTGAGACATACTAATTATGAGTCAAGATATCTCATGACTCTTGGAAATTTTTGCCTGCAACTTGAAAGAAAGGTTGGTGTTGGAAGCATTATGTTCAGAAATAATCAGCAGCATCCTGAGTGGTCTCCCCTAGGCGGACATTGAAAGAGAACAGGGAAAAGGTTGAATTCTAGTAAGCATCAATGTCTATAGGAAAGACAGAGGAAGAGGTGCTAGTTTCAAAAAGAGGTCAGTAGACAAACAACAGAAAACATTAGTATTTTAATAGAAGTCAAGAGGGAGGAGTATTTTCAAGAGGTAATGAGTGATCAGCGCCATTAACTCTCGGGAGATTAGCTAAAATGAGACTGAGAAGTGGGATGGCTTGGGGTGCTCAGAAGTTCCCAGAGACTTAGAAGTGGGGTGGCTCAGTGGGTTGGGTGTCCTGTCTCTTGATAGCCACTCAGGTTGTGATCTCATGGTCATGGGACCGAGCCCTGCATGGGGCTCTGCATTGATCGTGGAGCCTGCTTGGGATTCTCTCTCTCCCTCTCTCTCTCTCTCTCTGCACCTACTCCCACCATAAATAAATAAACTTTTTAAAAAACGTAACTGAGGAGACACTTAGAGCAAAGATGTCCCCATATCTTTATGCAGTTTCTCAGGCTCATTTCCAGGTGCTGGTGCCACCTGCTTCTCCCTTATTGCCTGTAAGTATCCTCAGAAGAGAGGTACAGTTTCATTGTTCAATAAACATGTGTTTGTACGGTGATGTTGATGACGTTGACTGCCTGCCTAGAAAGCATCAGGTCCAGAGTATGGTTCTGATTTAGATTTTAGGAGTCTCGGAAGCGACTCATTTTTTGCCCCAGTTGGCCCTTTGTTCCAGTAACAACTCACCATCAGATGTCTACTATAAGGAATCTGCATTTCTCACCTGATCTTAGTATATATTAAAGCCAGAAGTATATTCTCTGTGCTTCTAACTTGAAAAATAAATATCTCCTTCTTTTAGTAAAGTGCTATACAACATTTCTGGCCTTCCTCTAAATTCAGTCATTCATTCACCAACAAGCATTTATCAAGCACCTGATGTGTATAAGGCTGGGTGTGTGGCCATAAGCTGGACAAAGACCCTACCCACATGGAACTCATATTCTAGTGACAGATATAAATAATTAATTAATACATACAGATGTGCAACCTCAGGCTCTAGTTTCTAGAGTCTCTAGTGCTCTAGGGAAAATAGTAAAGCAGACAGTGTGATCTGTTCAGCCAGGCCTCTCTGAGAAGACATTTGAATTGAGATTGGAATGAAGAGAGTGACAGACCCAGTCTGGGACTTGGGAAAACAGCATTCCTGGCAGAGAGAACAGTAAATGCAAAGTCCCGGAAGCTTAGCACAGGATCTTGGCACATTCAAAGAACAACAAGTTCATTTCCTTTGGATAGATACCCAGAAATGGAATTGTTGGATCGTATGGCACTTCTATTTTTAATATTTTGAGGAACCTCCATACTGTTTTCCATAACGGCTGCAGCATTAGTGCACAAGTCTTCCCTCTTCTCCACATTCTGATCAACACCTGTACTTCTCTTTTTGATAACAGTCATCTTAATAGGTGTGAAGTGATGTCTCATTGTGGCTTTGATTTGCATTTCTCTGATGATTAGTGATGTTGAGCACCTTTCCATGTATCTGTTAGCCATTTGCATGTCTTCTTTGGAAAAATATCTATTCATGTCCTTGACTATTTTTTAATCAGGTTATTTAGGGGTTTTGCTTTGTTTTGTTTTGCTGCTATTGAATTGTATGAGTTCTTTATGTATTGCTGGCGTTAACACTTTGTCAGATACATATTTTGCAAATATTCTCTCTCATTTCATAGGAGACTAGAGATAATAATACCACCTGATATACTTGAAATTTGCTAAAAGAGTAGATCTTAAGTATTCTTGCCATACACACATACTAAAACAGAAAGAGAGAGAGAGAGAGAAGAACGAAAAGGTAACTGTGCGGTAATGGATGTGTTAACTTGATTGTGGCAACCATTTCACAATAGACACAAATGAAATCATCACATTGTACACCTAAAAACTCATGTTCTACAACCTAAATATATATAGTTTTTATTTGTCAATCATACCCCAATAAAGATGGGGGGAGGTGGGGGTTGAAGAACAGTAAATTCTTCCACAACCTCAAAGGGGAGCTGAGAAAGCCTGAAGGACTGAGGACATACTCGCTCACAAAGCACACTATCTCTACTACTTCCTACAGCTTTGCTTCCATGTATCTTGTTAGCTTGCCTTTCACAAACATCAAATTCCTCATATTTTCTTCCCAATAGAAATTATGAACAACTAGAATGTTTACAGGGCTCTCATGTCTAACTCATTTATCTGAATAAAATAAGGGGAAAAGATTCAGAATCCCCTTCTTTGGGCTGTACAAATAAAAGATGGTTAATTTGCCTTAGTATTAAAATCTGTAATCCTAACCTAATTCTAACCCTTCCTTTGAAATGGTATTCCTGAAAAAAAAAAAAAAAAAGATGACTTTGGAAGGACAGGCAATGTTTATTTATTGCCTTTTTAGACCTTTAGCCTACTTTTGCACAGTCTGACACCTAACTTCTTCTGGCACTATGCTCTTGGTCATTAGTACTTAGGTCCGCACAGTATTCATGATTGTCCAGAAAACAGCTAACCATTGACCACATCAGTGTTCCTCCATGGACCCATTTGCAAAACTGCTGACAGGTGGGAATGAACAATTTAGTACATATGGCTAAGGCCCAAATTGCTGTAGAGAGAAAACCCCAGAAGATGTTTTAATTTCTGAATAAAGATAATGTGTGATTTACATTTTGTAGAGTGTATCTGATTTGCTATACATTGCTTATGATGGTAGGGAAAACCATCAACCATTAAAAAAAAAAAGGTCTATAAGTGAAATCTTGAGGATGGTCATTAGGGATTAAAATTCACATTCCCTGGTTTTCCCATTGTTATTCAAAGAGAAAAATATAAATTCACTCTTCAAAAGTCAAAAACAAATAACATTTCTTGTGCTGATATGAAGTATGGATCTTGTATAGAAAACTGAATTATTTAAATAGGGAAATACAGTATGCAATACTCCTAAGAGTTAGTATCTAGGTTTATTCCTTCATAGAAGATTATCTATCTATCTCTCTATCTATATTTCATACTCAAGGAATAGCTCTATAGCCAGAAATGTAAATATAAATTAATGTAATGAAAAGCCATTTATGATATAATTAAAATATGTCTTTTCCCACTGGAAAAATGTATATGTGTAATATGAATATTAAAAATGCTAAATACTAAAAATATTATAATTTCAAATATAATCTAATATTTCAATAACAATAAAATATTTAAAATATAATTAAATATTCACAGATAAATCGATTCTACAAAGGACCCACAAAAGAAATGGTAATAGTTCTTCCCAGAAGCAGAATTACACCTGATACTAGACATGACATGTAGTCCAACTTTTGGCCCTTTTTTATATTCACTGTTAAAGAATGAAGAGCACTTGTAGACCACAGACGGCAAATGAGGCCCTGATGATGTGCGGTAGGGTAAATCCGTCCAGGAACTACACCAAGAAAGGAAGAATAGGTACAACAAATTCTATCACTTAATATGGCCACCAATTATTAGCACCTCCTGCCATGTAATATTAAAACATCCATTTCCAAAAATTCCCAGGCCATGGAATGCAATAGACCTTCTATTCCCTCTCACTTCCTTCAGAAGTGAAGTAGACATTCAACACATTTGTCATTCTATGTTCTATCAACAAGAGTGAACCAACCAGGTAGGTGTGTCTACGGTGCAACTATTAGCTACCACCAGAGTGAACTATGTACTTCTATAACCTTGTTCAATACTATGACTCACTTTACTCCTCTAGGATAAAATTGGTTCTTTGCAATTCTGAAAGAAAGCCCTTCTGATTGAAGTTTAAGAAAGGAAAATCTTTTTCCAAGATTGTTCCTCCAACCTCAAATTCTCCAGAAATCTAGTAGGTTATTCTTTGTCCTGTATGCTATGCCTCACTAGTACAAACCTTAAAATACTTAATATTTGGATTATCTCAAGCTTTTTGGAGTTTGGATTACATTTCATGAGAAAGAGCGAAATCATCTTTTAAGAGAAAGCCAACACACATCAGACCTGTTTTACAAACCAGGACTCTGGGAAAATAAAAAGGAGTAAGGAGTATTGACACTTTTCAGATATGTAATATATGACTGTCTAATTTTTAGCAAAAACAATACATGGGGAACTTTGTAATTACTCCTCTCAAATTTCAGAGAAATAGAAATATGTTTAATGACCTCCAAAAGTAAATATCTCAGCATAAAAAAGAACCAACTGGAAAATAAATCATTAAAAAATATTTCTTACTAAAGTTCTTGACTTGTAATTTCTCACTTCTTATTGAATTAAAACTAAGAAAGAATATAGGAAAGTTACAACAAATTCTGTATTTTGAACATAATAAAATCTATATAAGTACATAAATAAATAAAATATATTATGTCAAAGTCAGAAACATCCAATGATTTCTTTGTTAAAGTTATCAGTAATTAAGTAAGCAATATTTCAAGGAATGAGTTCAATGCTAATGTAATTCCTAAAAAAAATGAAGACCTGTCAGGGATATTTATTTCATAATTAATATTGTTCTGTTGGGTTAGGTATTTTTCAGATAATGTTTAATGTATACATTATTAATGCATAGGGATGACTAACTGTTCCAGTTTGCAGAGAGCTGTTCTGTGTCCCAGGAAACCCCTCCGTCCTGGGCAAACAGAGATCTAGCTAAACTCTATATCACAGAGTCTTAGTATGATCTCAAAACTTTTATAAGGCTCCGTCAGAAAACTAGGTTAACCAAATATTTAGGGCCTACATCTCTCCCATGGTAAATATATAGACTATATCTGTAATTGGCTAACAGAACTAATTTGTGTTGACAGAAGTTTAAGGTAAACTCAAAGAGTAAGAAGATAGATAATGCAGACTAAGGGAAACAAACGAATTTCCATGTAACATTCTTTCCACCAATATTCATAAACTACACTTTAAGCTAAGAAAATGTTAGTCTCAGATTCTTTAGCATGGGAATCACTGGACTTACTAATAAAGGGAAAAAAGCAATGAAAGCATGGAAATTTCCATAGGAATATCAAATTTTCTTCAATCATATTGATTTATTGAAATGCTTCACAATGGACTTCTAAAATATATTCTTACCACAGGCGATTCCCTAAAGGGAATTACTTAGACATCAAGGTTATCCATTTTAAATGAATTTGACAATAATAAACTGTTTAGTAGTTTTATGGTTAACATAGACAATAATTTCCAGAGAATTTTTGGACCCCCAGCTAACAAGCATAGCCAATTTTTTGAGAAGTCTAAATAATGTGCAATTCCTTCAGTACCTGATGCCAGTGAATCTATTATTTCTCAGTTTAAAGCTTTTGTTGTATCTGCTTTTCATTTAAGCTCAAGAGAAAACATTTTGTTTCTGGAATTGTTTCTTGGAAAAGGGAGTAAGTCATTCAGTACATTACCAAAACCTAAGGGCTCTATTTCCTTCCCTTGCCACTGCACCGTATATCACTGCCTGAAAATACTCCACACATGTGGCCCTGTCATTTGGCAATAAAAACATCTGATCCAACAGTGACGAAAGATCAACGTTTGAAAGAAAGCAATCTAAGATAATTTCACTGCTAACACTTAAGGAAGGTCCAAATAAACTCGACAACACATCCAATATACGAAGCACATTAACAGGGAGAATACTCGGTACCACAGGACACATTTCATCCAAGTACTTTTCAAAATAAGAAGCTTATGCCAGTGAAAGTAATGAACCTTTTCTTATATGGAAGCAAAGGGAACTCGGGGGTTGATGTGAAGGACACTTGCTCAAACACTAACCTGGTTTTGATTATTAACGTGTTGCTCATTCTAAGACAAACAGACATGGCAAAATTCAAAGGAAGAAAAAGGATTTCCAAACTTGTATAATTTTTCCTAGATAAATTATCTAAGAGATTATCCATTATGTAGTTTTTAACTAACCTTTTTTATTGGTTCCTCTGGAGTTCTTTATATTCTTCTTGCAAATCCTTGCGGAATGCATTTCCATGTGACTCCCTGGTGTACCCAAAAAACAGAATGGTACTAGTTGGCTGAGCAAGGACGAGCACGTAAGATTTAGTAAGTTTTAACTTTCCTCATGTTCCACAAGGAAGAGACATATGATTCTATTTTATCATCTATATGTAATATCAAGTCTGTGCCAAACCCTAATAATCGTGGGAAAATATATGTTTTAAATAAAGTCTACCATACACTAAGGATTTAATTCTAATAGTAGTACTAATATGTTACATTACAGTTTTACCAAGTGCTCATATTTAATATGATTCCATTTGAATCCTTTTAAGTAAATGGAGTAATATTATTATCCTTATTTTATGAATGAGGAAATTGAGGCTCACAGATCCCATACTAAGGACTTTTTTCAAAACCCAATTCAACATTCATTCCACTCCACGAAACTACACCTTTAACGACATTAGCCTATATTTTCTGAGTGCCTACCATGCACAGGACACTGGGCCTAGTGAATATAGTAGTGAACAAGGAAACCTCAGACCCTGTCCTCAAAACGATTTTGGTAAAAATTATCATTTAAAAACATATAAAATAAACTGTATGGTAAGTAAGTCCCTTGAATGGATACAAAATTTACTGACTAGACTGAAAAATAGAACACCAGAAAATCTTGAAAAATAGTTTCTTTATACGTAAAAAAAAAAATGTATTTACCAGCCTCCAGTATGAACACAGCTCTATGCAAGGTAACACATTTTTACAGAGACATGATTCAATGATTCTGAGAAGTCTCTCAGACAGTCAGTGTCAGTATCATAGAGAGCTATCAAAAACTGCATACGGCACTTTTTAGAGACTCACAAGGCATACCAGCATGGATCCAAAAAGTCTTCTGTCACAAAACTTATTCAACTAAGTATTTCCCAAGCTTCACCATGGAAACCTTTATTCGATATAATACCAGTTAACTTTAATAATTGCCAGTTAAGTGGTGCCTGGGTGGCTCAGTTGGTTAAGCATCCAACTCCTCTGACTTCGGCTCAGGTCATAATCTCATAGTTCATGAGTTGGAGGCCCGCATCGGACTCTGCAGTAACCTGCTTGGCATTCTCTCTCTCTCTCTCTCTCTCTCTCTCTCTCTCTCTCTCTCTCCTCTCTCTGTCTCTCAAAATAAATAAATTTCAAAAAAAAACCTGCTAGTTAAGAAAACAGGTTTTGAAATTAGAATGACAAGGTTTGAATCCCAGCTCTACCAATACATTAGTTAAGGTAACAGAATCTATTTGCAACATATTAATCCCAAGATTTCAGTGACTTACCACAATATAAGTTTATCTCTAACTCATGGAAAGTCACTCAACAGACTAGAGAAGGTGGGGAAGGGAAGGTAGTTCTGCTCCACATAGCCATTCATGACTCAAATTGGTACAAGTTCAACTATCTTCAACAGCTGGCACCCAGGATTGCTCTGGAGATGGATATCCATCTAAGCCAACTGGGAAAAGGGAACGTGGAGAAAAACAAGTAGTTTTTATGGTTCCAGTTACCCATCTACATCCCATTGTCCAGAACTGTGTCTCATGCCAAACCTAACTGCAAGGGAGGTTGGAAAATGTAGACCAACTGTGTACAGGATGAAAGAGAAATGGATTCTCTCAACAATTAGCCGTCACATGGCACTAGCAATCCTTAGTTGGGTAACCCAGAAGAAATTATTTAATGTCCACAATTGCCTCTATAAACCAAAGATACTGTATTTCATTGCACCCAAAACACCCACATTTTTTAAGTTATGCTATTCTTTTATATGCCACTGAGAAATAATACCACCAATTAAACTAGATACACACATACCATCAATTGTAAGAGACATTCTGACTTAGCGATATTAAAATGTAGAAAGGAGGGGGCCAGGATGTGTGATTTCAAATTCACGACATATAGGAATAATACCTGCCTCCTTGGATTATTCGAAAATTAAATAAAACAAAGTCCTAAATAATAGGTCGTGTNACTCTAAGTTACCAGTAACCAAAATTAAAAAAAAAAAAAAAAAGATGGTTGCAAATGAACTATCAGATAGTTCATTTCTTATAGATGCAAAATCTATAAGAAACCCCCCGAACTCCACACTCGAAAAACAAATAATCCAGTGAAGAAATGGGCAGAAGACATGAACAGACACTCCTCCAAAGAGGACATCCAGATGGCCAACGGACACATGAAGCAATGCTCAGCATCCCTCATAATCAGGGAAATACAAATCAAAACCACACTGAGATACCACCTCACTCTGGTCAGAGTGGCTAAAATTAACAAATCAGGAGACTCTAGATGCTGGCGAGGATGTGGAGAAATGGGCACCCTCCTACACTGTTGGTGAGAATGTAAGCTGGTGCAGTCCCTCTGGAAAACAGTGTGGAGGTTCCTCAGAAAATTAACAAAGAACTCCCCTATGACCCAGCAGTAGCACTGCTAGGAATTTACCCAAGGGATACAGGAGTGCTGATGCACAGGGGCCCATGTACCCCAATGTTCATAGCAGCACTCTCAACAATAGCCAAAACATGGAAAGAGCCTAAATGTCCATCAACAGACGAATGGATCCAGAAGATGTGGTTTATCTATACCATGGAATACTACATGGCAATGAGAAAGAATGAAATCTGGCCATGTGTAGCAACATGGATGGACCTTGAGGGTGTTATGCTGAGCGAAATAAGTCAGGCAGAGAAGGACAAATATCATATGTTTGCACGTATAGGAGGATTAGGAGGAACTTAAAGGAGGACCATGGGGGAGAAGGGGAAAGACAGTTGGGGAGAGAGAGAGAGGCAAACCATGAGAGATTATTGAATGCTGAGAACAAACTGAAGGCTCATGGGGGTAGGAGACAGTGGAAGGAGGGGTGATGGGCATGGAGGAGGTCACGTGCTGGGATGAGCACTGGGTGTTATATGGAAACCAACTTGACAATAAACTATTTAAAAAATGGTCACATACCACAAAGCCATGCAAAACCTACACAAAAACAAACTTTGGTTGGAAATCTGGAGCAGGTATTGAAACATTCTTGCAACTGAACCAGGAAAGGTCAAACCTTGAGTACCACCCACCCCCTTACCAATCTTTCCAAGGTTCAGGGAGAGGAAACTCAAAGACTGAATCAGACAGCAGTTTCCCTTCTTATAATGTTTGCTGCAGGAATGTTCCCTGACATTGATACGGATCTTTCAAAGTGCGAATTAGAATGGTGATGAACACCTTTGCTTGATTATGTAGTGAGATAGGCTTTACACTTATAATGTATAATGTAATGGCCAGGAAAGATTGCCTCTCAAGTCAAAATGCCCAGATTTGAATTGAAGATCCTTCAAATTACCTAACTTACCTAAACCTCTGCTATCCTCACGCATGGAATGAGGATAGTAATGTTCAATGAGATAATCTGTGTGAAGTCCTTGGCATTTATAAGTCCACCGTTTATAGTAAGTACCTACTAAGCCCGATGAAGATCATGTGCCTTCAGGCTTCTTAGTTGTCATCAGGAATCACACAGGCCTGCCATAGAAAAATTAACCCCTCACCATATTCTTCCCTACAGCTTCTCCCTGAATCTAACAACTAGAACAGCAGTATTGCTTTATCTGTAGTACTGAGTCCACCATTACTTTACCCCATAGCCTTTTCCCAGAACTGTGGGGAAAGAGATCCTTTGTTCCTATAATTTGTCTCACTAGCATCCTAAAAATCATGACAATATTGTCTCATTACTTAGACAAAAGTAAAGTCCTTGAAAATAACCATCAATTAAAAAAACAAACAACAAATGACACCCCAGAAATTACTGGACAACTGCTAGAATTTTGGAGGGTTGTTTGCTTTCCATTTTAAAACCATTACCGACACCATTTTTGAACAAAGAAGATGGATTTAGATATAGATGCTATAGACATAGACATAAACATATAGATAAATTTGTCATGTAAGATCACCATAAGATTTTAAGTAGTCACTCAACCTAAAAAGATAGTCATAGAGACTATTAAATACAGATAACAAACTGAGGTTGCTGGAGGGGAGATGGATGGAGGAATGGGTTAAATGGGGGACAGGCGTTAAGGAGGGCACTTGTTGGGATGAGTACTGGGTGTCGTATGTAGGAGATGAATCACTGGGTTCTACTCCTGAAGCCAAGAGTACATTGTGTGTTAATAACTTTAATTTAAATAAAGAAAGAAAGAAAGATAAAGTCACCCACCAACTAAAACCATGCATATGATCACTTCTTGGCCTTTTAGCAAAGATCAAGTGTAAAACCATGCATATATATGTACATTCTATATGTAGAGAGTAATAATACATAATCGAGTCATCAGTAGATGGAACCCAGAAGAAACACATGGGGATATAGTTCTGCTGACCAGCATCATTTAGGTTGATCAACAGGCACACAATTTCACAGAATATAGTTTAGCGAGATTAGGGCAGGGTTTCCTGGGTAAATAAATTACATCCTATAATTGTTGATGACGTGAATTGTAAGAGGAATGTATTGGTGCTTTCTTTAGTAACAACCTCACGATGAACTAGTCCACCTCCTAATCCATCAAAGACACGAATTCTGCTTCAGGTATAGGAAAATACCATCTAAAAATCAGGTGATCATCACTAATTCATATTCATTGTGGTGGGTTGGTGTTTGATCTTATCTGGCACAACCAGTGTAATGCTCCAAATAGGCAGCCATATCCCCTCGTGAACTATCTGGATATTTTTTTCTCCATTGGGCGAATTCACAAAATAGCTGCTGCCAATACTTCATTACTAGTGAACCTACCACAGAAGAAGGATTTCTTCAAAACACAGTACTGTTCTATTACAAACATTCTATCTCAATTTTTCTGATGATTAAAGGGGATTTTAATTATACAATCAATGAGAAAATAGATAGAAACCATCTGGACATTCCTGTGTTTTCTGCCAAAGAATTTTCTTTTGTTTTACATGTCAATGACTTAAGCTAACAAAGGAATTTCAGTGCCAGTCATTTGTCCTTGGCAAGGCTGGATCTTTTTTATGTTATGAAAGATCTTTTAAATTTACTGATTGAGAGTCAAATTATCCCACATGGTCAGCGAATTAACCTCAACATTTTCCTACACATAAAACTAAGAACAAAGGGTATTTTTTAAATTACTTAATCTTTAAAGCATACAACTTTAAATCATTTTGTGCTTCAACGTTTTTACTAATCAGGGTGGTCGAAACTCAAAAGCACTCTCTTTTCTTTCTTTCTTTCTTTTTTTTTTTTTGAGGTACTGATGGAAAATGCTTAACCAGTAAGGTGCTGAAAAAATAGTATTGGTTTTAAGTTAAATAAAAGAATGGAAATAGATGGCATTAAAGAAACAAAGGAAACCTTGCAGAAGTTATACTGGTATAATGTTTGGTGGCCAGTCTGTATGAAGTAAACTTTTAGGGAGCTCTAGCAGAGAAGAATCTTTAGGACAGACTGACTGAGAGACTAGTTCTCAGTGTGAGGAACAAAAGTGAACTACCTGAGAAAGAAAATCACATATTGGGTCAGAAACCAATCTTCACTTCTGCCATTGTCCTAGATGTTAGGAAAAATAGCATGTTGGCTGTGGACTTTCCTTAAGGAGTTTTTCACATTTCTCTGTCGAGGAGGACTTTGACTTTGAAGGGGTGGGTTCTCTTTCCTAAATCCACTCTTTGTAAGGAAATGCACAAATTAATAGCTCCTTCCATGAAGGCAAAGAAGCAATACGATTTTTTCCAATTCTATGGAGGCATCTCTGTAATAAGCAGGATTTGTCAACTTTATACATGGGTGTAGGAAACCAGTAGCTTCTGGAACTTGGAAATTTAGGCCAAAAAATATTAAAGAATTACATTACCTTTTATGGTAGGGGAAAAAAGCCGCTAATATGAAAATTGGATTCATAGAAATATATTTTGGAGATAATTTGTAGGGCTAACATACAAGAGCCTTTCAAAAATATCTTAAACACTTTGGCGGAAGTAAGGAAAGAACCAGAAATTGGTATAAAATTCATTGAACTGTCAATGGTTCTGTAGGGAAAAAATTTCGACCAAGAAACATTTCCCCCTTTTGGTACTTCTTTTTAAAAGGAAAAAAGAAAACAACTGTGTCTGTTTGAGCTAGGAACTACTGTGAAAATTCACAGGGAAAAATTATTAACAAAAGAAAATGATCTTTTATCTGTTACTAAGTTGACATCACTTTACTGTCTTCATTTTTTTAAAAAAATAATAAACTTTAAAAAGTAAAAAATAAAAATATAATAAACTTTCTGATTGACTACAGTCTAATGAATTTCTTTGGTTACGTTACTGTTTTCAAGAAGTGCTTTCCCAAGTCCTTGCTGAAAGTGAAGGAGGACAGAATTTTGTGACTCATGTTGGGGCTAAGAAACTAATCCCAATCTAAAAATATATTCTTATCACATTGGAGGGATTTTTGATAAAGAGATTCAAAATTAAATTAATGAGCTATTGATGAATATAATGAAATTACCTTCATCTTGATATTTATAGATCCTTGATGATTACCAGCTTTTATTTTTTTTTAATGTTTATTTATTTATTTGAGAAAGATATGGAGAGAGTGAATGGGGGAGCAGAGGAGAGAGGAGAGAGAGAATCCCAAGCAGGTTCTGTGCAATCAGTGCACAAAGCACAACATGAGGCTCAAACTCATGAAACCATGAGACTGTGACCTGAGCTGAAATGAAGAGTCAGACGCTTACCCAACCAAGTCACCCAGGTGCCCCTCCAACGTTTGAACTGTATAACTCCCTGAAAATTAAATACAGTGTATTAAAAAGGATGACGCAGGTATTTCTAAATAAAACAAATACATTTCCAAAAAGCTATGTGGGAAGGCCTATTTTTGAGATATCTGCTGACAAATTCTAGAGATAGCAATATTGGAAACTGTAAGTGAAGTGGAAGGGATAGGGCAAGGAAGAACATACCAGAGTTAACAGAAGGAGCACACTTTGGCCATAAACTGCTTTGCATCGGAAACCTGGCCCTGGATCTTGCCAATTGGCCAAGTTACTCTATAAACTTTAGTTTCCTCTTCCTTCTTAGAACTGTTTTCAGGGTTAGATAGGATGATATATGGGACATACCTAGCATTGTGCGAGGCACACAGAAGACACTAAGGAAATGTGAATGCTCTGTCCCCTACACTGAAGGACTGAGGTAGCAAAAGGAAGCAATGAAGGACTGGGATGGTGAAGGTTGCAAGTGGATGATTAGCTAAACCTGACACAGTAAAGACATGATGGCTTCCATGCTGAGCCGCCCGGAGCCCCACTTCCACAGCTGCCAAGGAGGTTGCCAGTGGACAGCTCACAGCTTAGTCCCTTTAAAAGCATGTCTCCCAGCTAAAAAAAGGTGTCTCTCCCAAAGTCATGCCCTATCCCTGGAGGCAGGTACACTCAGTGAATGGAGGACAAGGCTACAAAGGCTCAATTCAGGGCACTTTAAAGTGTCAACTCAGCTTTTGAGTGGAGAGAGGGATCGGTTGAGAAATGTTGCAGATACATCACAGATCAATCTGGCTTCCCCCTTCACAGGTGATATTCCTGAGGTCACTTCCAAATTAATCCTCCACGTGCAAATTTCCATTTCAGAGTCTATTTCCCTAGGACAAAAGATAATTCAGAGACGGGGAGGGATTAGTTTAACTGTGAAGAAGCACGGGGTTTTGGACTATTACAAATGAACAGTGTTATAATTATACTATGTTGTTTGCAACTTTTCTTTTCCATTCCACGTGAGATCATCTCCATTAGACAGATTAAAAGAGGTTAAGTGATTTGCCTAACATCACAGAGCAGCAATTGCAAAGCTGAGATTCAGCCCAAGTTTATCCAGCACTGAAGTCTGGGCTTTTTCCACGTGATGTTGTCTCCCAATCACATCACTGTAAGTAAGAGCTGTGTCAGATGCAGTAGGAAGAAGGGTGAAAAGCTCAGTGACGGCTGACTTCCCAATCACAAATCCCAATTTCGGTTAATGTGGCTCGGTCACCACTTTCAGTTTCTTGTGCCCTGAGCTTTAGGGGTTTTTCTTTGAAGCGCTTTCTCAATCCCATAATCCTAGGTGTTTAGCCTATGAATTTTCTCTCTGTGTGTTTGCCTCCTTTTGTTTGCACATCCTACATTAAATAAGGCAGTGTTTTATAATTAAAAAATAAAATGCAAGTACATGAACTGTAGAATCTGAGGACTCAATTTTAATTCCAGCCTTGCCACTCACTTGCTATGAGGTCTCAAGGGAACTAGTTAACCTCTCCTGGCTTCTATTTAGTCATCTGTGAACTGCAGGAATAACAGCCACTTGGTGTTAAGCTGTTGTCAAGCTCACTGAGAAAGCCTACAGAAAGCACACAGCATAGCGGGCCTCCCAGATACCTTCAGCCATGTGTCCTCATTCTTTTCTAAAGAGCTTCCTGGTGGTGCCACTCACCCAACCATTCCATTGTCATCCAATCAAATTACAGTAAGAATAGTTTGTCTTCCCTGACTGTGTCATATCCCCTTTACAGAATACCACCCTGATTTACAATATACACTCTCACTACAATAGCCATCCCTAGGCTTTCTGAGTCTTTATCATCATGTCTGTTACCTGGGGCCTAGACATAGTATAAGAACTATCTTGAATGGTTAGACCCTCTAAATCACTATTTCCTTTCCTGAGAAGATAAGGCCTCTCTACTTCCTCTCTGCTCGGCTCTGACAAGACAAAACATATCCCACCACACTCAGAGGATCTAGGCCTTCAAGAAAACAGGAATTCTTCCTACTCAGAAAAATAGGCTGGGTTCCCCTGAATTAAGCATTTAGAATCCAATATTGAGATTTAAATCCACAAACTCTGATTTCTGGCAAAGGGCACAAGCCCTCAATTCATAATCACTGCCTGGGGTACAGAAATGTTTGCCATGCTTTATTTTGGACTTTGAATAATAATAATTAATACTTATTTAACATTTACTATATGCTAGACACTGTGGTAATTCTTTTGCATACACTGTGTTATTAATCCTCATAAGAAACTTAGTTAGGTGTTATAATAACCCAGACTTTATGAAAGAAGGAAAACTGTCTCCTTCCCCTGATCCCAGGAAGGATGGAAAGTTGGGACAACAGCAGCTGTCAACCCAACCATACTGGACAGAGAATTGAAGCTATCAATAAGAAGCTTATAAGAAGGGGGGAGGGAAACACTTTTTGTGTTTATATACATAAGCTTATATTTGTACTTCTCAAATACCTATTAATTTTTCCATTAAGTTACCATTTTATTATAGTTTTTATTCTAGAAAAAAAAACATTGACTTTCCTAAAATCACAATTCCTTTTTTTAAGTATAGAAGAAGAAAACGAAGAGAATTATAGATCTAATCAATTCAGATGTTTGTCTATGTTTAAAAAAAAAAAGAACTCTCAAGACAAAGCAAAGGCAAGAAGCTAACAGTGTAACAGCAATGAATTCATGATGCCCAGATTGAAGGCCAAAGTCCTGAAACCAGATAGTTTGCCTAATTCACTAAGCTTCATCATTTTAAGTAAATTTACTCTGCTAGAATGTTATGTCTCTCTCTCCCTCTCTGTAGAACTTTTACTGAGATTTGACTTGCTTTTTCCTGGATCAAATGAAGCCATTTGCTTGAACTGGCCACCCCTATTTACTGAAAACCAGACAGTTTCTATGTTTCAACCAGGATGATATCATAAATCAAATTATGAACAAGTAAAACCAATTTAATTTTTAAAAATGAGACCTTGTAGTCTGTGATGATTCAATGAAATTAAGAGCTGTTCATTTTCTCACTTTCTCTCCCAACCCAAAGCATTGCAATGAAGCCATTTATCCAAGCTACATTAAAATCAAACTTCAGACATTTTTTCATGCAGTAAGCTGGGTCTCTACCTATGACGTAAGGAGAACAGGAATATCTTTAGCCCCAATTTCTCAGAGCAGGGAGAACCTCAGTAGGCTTCCGCAGATGCACACTCATGGCAGCTCAGAAGGGGTGATGGATTCACCATCACATGCTGATTAAACTTCCACATAAGGGGCTCCTGGGTGGCTCAGTCAGTTAAGCATCCAACTTCAGCTCAGGTCATGATCTCATGGTTCGTGAGTTTGAGCCCCACATTGGGCTCTGTGCTGACATCTCAGAGCCTGGAACCTGCTTCGGATTCTGTCTCCTCCCTCTACCCCTCCCCTGCTTGCACTCTGTCTCTGTCTCTCAAAAATAAATAAACATTAAAAATATTTTTTTTAATCCACATGTAAATAATGTCCGCATCCTCCCTGGAAACCCTTCTACTCCATAGCCCAAAGTTAGAAGCAAGCTTCTCCATGTGGTTCAAAGATACAAGGGAAATACTTAAACTAGGTACTGGAGATACTTAAACTAGCAGTTTAGTGACACATAGATGGCCCTATACCCCATCCCCTAATTTTGTCTGGCAAGATGAGACTTGAGTTTTCTCAACTAAAATATCTTCCAAGTAGATAGTGATTTGGCTGTGACATCAGCCACTCCCACTGAGCAGAAAGACCAGAGGTGCTGCTGCTTTGATTGTAGTCTCTTTCCTACCTGTCATCAGTCTTCCTCAACCCACTTTGTGGGTTGAATTTAACCCACAAAGACACTATGAGCCCAGCATCAAAAAGGGGTACATTTTAAGTTATTTGTTCTGCCATGTTACAATAAATGTGCATTGATTAAATCACAGGATTGCAACCTGTCATCCTTCTTCCCAGCACCATGAAATTGCAACATAGTCTACTGGCATTGATATTTAAGTCTGTCTTCAAAGACTAGATTGTAATAACTAGAAAGAAGACAATCTCTCAGGTGAGGATCAAGTGCGTGGTCTTAGGTTTATTAACATGGTGTTGTAACCATTTGAGCAGGCAACAAAAGATATTTTCTGTCCATTAAAAGACTTTTCAGTATCTACTCTATATATAATATTAATATTTTTTGTGTCTTTACTTTCTCTATCCTAGATTTACTACTTCAGAAAGAACCTAGACCAGGGTGAGCAATCTTTTTCTATAAAGTGTCAGAAAGTATTTCAGGCAAAAGCCATACAGTCTGTCACCACTGCTCACTCTGTCATTGTAACTGTGAAAGCCCTAATAAATATATAAACAAATGACCATGGCTGTCACCCAATAAAACTTTATTTACAAAACAAGGTGATGGGCCAGATTTAACCATTGGTTTGATGACCTTTATCTAAACCAAAAGATAGATGGGGCCAAGAAACTCTCTTCCTAGCACCTAGCACACACTGGGTATTCAAGTCTGTTAACTAAATGAAGAAAATAAATTTCAAAGGACCAAGAAACTATTCTGGAACAATCATAACAGCAAATATATAGTGTTTCACACCTATTGGTGTGGTACAAAGTAGCTTGCCAGTAAAGAAACATTTACTGACTAACTGAAACTCAACCTTATTTCATACTCAGCATCAATCTCTATCTTTTATTTTTTACTTACCCACTAGTTTATCTTTTGAGAATTTATTCTTGGTTCAAAACATCATTAAAAGATGCATTAAAACTAGGCTATAGCCCAATATATATTGTGTTGGCGGCTCAGAGCCTGGAACCTGCATCAGATTCTGTGTCTCCTTCTCTCTCTGCCCCTTGCCTGCTTGCTCATGCTCTCACTCTCTCCCCACCCCACCCCATCTCTCAAAAATAAATATTATAAATAATTTTTTAAGTGCTCCAAGTAGAGACAGCTATATTGAAGAACTGTTGCTTTTTAGTGTCTTTCCACTCACATGTAGTTTTAAGATGTCAGCTTTATCAGGACAGGTAGGCTGCTCCATCCAGTTGATTCTTGGCAGTTCTCAGTGTAAACGTTTTAGCTAAAACTTTGGTGGTTGTATTTTTTTAAATGAAGGCAGCCAATGTTTTCACAAAATTCAACCCATCATCCCTAGAGAAATGACTGAGTGTTTAGAACTTGTTTTCAGACCAACTTTTCCCAGAAAGGATTCATATCTTCTGTTCTTTTTCAGGAATTCTCCCTTTTTTGTAGTCAACTGTCACAGCTAATAGCTTACTGACTATAAAGGGAGCTTTTAACTTTCAGTACAAAATAAGCAACATGGCATTGCAAATAAGCCTCATGAAATGATAAGCATAATGTTTTTTAAAGGCATTTGTACAATATCTCCTATCATAAGATGCCCAGATGGGAAAATAAAGAAAGTAAGAATTATAATCCCAAAATAAACATGTTTTCCCTCTGGTTAAATAGACAGATTCAGCTTTAAAGGTTTATGACCAAAATGCGTCATAAGTAAAGACCTACATAATTTATTTTTTTAGCTTTGCTTTTTTTAAATGTTTTTCCACCTTTACTGAGGTATGATTGACATACAAAAATTGTATATATTTCAGGTATACAACGTGATTACTTCATATACGTATACATTGTCAAGTAATTAACATATCCTTCATCTCACATAGTTACTCCTTCTGTGTGTGTGGTAAGGACATTTAAAACCCATTGTCTTAGCAAAATTCAAGTATATGATACATTATTAACAATAGCCACCACGCTGTAGGTTAGACCTCCAAGACTTACTCATGCCATAACTGGAAGTTTGCAGCCTTGATTAACATCTCCCCACTTCCCCTATTCCCAGCTCTTAGGAACCACCATTCCACCATTTGTTTCTATGACTTGGATGTTTTTAGATTCCACAAGCAGAGAGTTATATAGTTTCTTAAACCTCCCTCCCCAACCAAAACAAAAAAACAAAAAACAAAAAAAGGCAACATCCTACACTCAAGCCCAAATATGCCTGACTATTGAAATCACCTGGTCAGCTTTTACAGCATGCAGGTGACTGGACCACACTACAGGGTCAGGCTGAAGAATCTGTTGGTTTTATTGAGCTCTCCAGGCGGTCCTAATGGCATTTCAAATTTGGGAGCCCCCCGCTTTAGAAGAGTCTTTCCCAGAAAGGCTCTTGCATCTGGGCAACATTTTAATGACGATTCAAAAGGCCCCAGATTCCATTTCTCAGAAGCGAGTAGATTTTCTTTTCATCCTTTTGATCTTCACCAAAAATCAGGTGCCAGCCACAAAATCCTATTTATTTTACTGTAAGCCCAGCATCTGTCTTAACAACCACAGACCCTCTTTTCATTTCATAGTTGTTCCAGTCTTTGAAAACAGAGGCTGATGTTCACACACAGAAGTGTATTTTTCAAAAAGCCACAGAATACAGTGACTGTTCCTCGTTCTGACTGAAGGAAAACCATGTGTCAGTTTAAATATCTCCTGCCTTGATTACACACATTGGTATGTGAAAATATTTACGGAACGAAAGAATGGCATTCAATGCAACAATGTGAAATCCACCATTCTTGTGGAATTCAGACAGATAAGCACTAATCATTAAAATGAAGCAGAACAACAACAAATATTTGCTGGGTTTGTCTGTATACACCAGGCAGTGAAAAGACAAATAAAAACTTTGATTTAAAAAAATAAATAACATTTTAGTAATTTCAGTGCCAGGATTGATGAATTTGTTCATTAAATTTCCCAGCAAGCATTTAAGTTCCCCTGAAGAAATAATAGTTCAGCAAAGCAAATTATTCAAATATGGTCATGGTTGGTTTTTCTTTGCTGTATTTCTGGGATTTAAAATATTTTTTTAAATTTTATTTCAGCACATTCAGCAAAACTGTTGACCTGGATTCTATATTGTATGTAGCTGATCTTGTGGACTTTCGAGAGTTCAGTTGGATATCCCACAATGATGGAATACTCTTTGGAAAGTTTAGCATGCACCCTTGTTTTCCCCAGGCTCCCAGGCTTAGCTCAGAGGAGAGTTTATATACTAAGAGAGATCAGTTAGAAAGTTCATGCAACTTTTCCTAATCAAGAGGCTAAGGCTAAAAAACTAAGAAGCCATGAAGAAGGGGCAGGAAGGTAGCAGAGAAGCAAAAGAAGTGTTAAGTATGTCTCCAAGATTGTTTCTGGTTGGGAGAAACCTGAGAGAATTCTGATACTATGTTTACCAAGATAGGAAATACCTAAAGAGCAGCTCTGGTGTGACAGAGAGGGGAGAAACGACGACTTCACTCATAAACACATGCATGCATAACACCTCCAGGACCAAGTGCCTTCTAGTGAGATGCTGGAGTGGTAGGAGAAAATGATACCCGTGCTTGAACTCTCAAGAGTAAGGACAAATGCAAGATATGTATAAAAAAGCTCTAGAGAACTGTGTACCAGCTATCTATTTGCCACAATGATGCTGCATAACAAACAATTACATCACTTAATGGCTTTAAATGATAAGTAATTATTTAGTTCAAGATTCTGCTGGTGATTGGGTGGTTCTTCTGGTCTCAGCTAGACTCACTCAGGCTTTTGTAGTCAGGTGCTGTCTACTGAGGCTGGATTTAAAGCTTTGGCTCTGACAACTGTGCTGACTCAAGCATAGCTCTTCATGATCCCTCACCCTTCAATAGGCTCATTCTTAAAGCAGTAGGCAAGGTTTAGGGAGAGACAGTGAAACCTTACAAGGCCCCGTGAGACCTAGCTCAGAATTATGTATAGTTTCACTTCTGCAAATTCTACCAGCCTAAGCAAGTTATTAAGCCGACACTGGTTTCAAGAATAGGGAAATAAACTCTTCCCTTTGAAGAGAAAAAATTCAAAGTCGCATTGTAATGGCTATGGATACTAGAGAAATAGGGGCATTTCTGTAATCGATATTTCATGAATCATAATCTATTTTCCTTTGATACAGTCTGTTTCTGTTTCCTCATCTTAGAAAAAGAGAATCAGAGATCCATAAAATTTTAGAGCTAGAAGTGAATTGAGTGGTTATGCTCTTAAATCCTTTCATTTACCAATATGGAACCTGAAACACAAGAGGGTTTGCTGACTCATAACCAAATAGCTCAACAGTTACAAAGCTAAGGTAAAAGATTTTCTGGGGTGCCTGGATGGCTGAGTTGATTGAGTGTCCAACTTGGGCACAGGTCATGATCTCACAGCTCTTGGGTTTGAGCCCTTCATTGGGTTCTGTGCTGACAGCTCAGAGCCTGGAACTTGCTTTGGATTCTGTGTCTCCCTCCCCCTCTGCCCCTCACCCCTTCTCAAAAATAAATAAACATCAAAAGTTAAAAACAAAAAAAAGGATTTTTCAAGTTCTGGAACCTTCCAGCATACCATGCCACTAGCACCCCAGAATGTTCAGCCTCTTTTTTTTTTCAGCCTCTTTAAATAATGTATAGTAAGAACTTTTCACTCAGGATGAATTTTTTTCAGGATGAATATTTGGAAATAATATTTTGAAATTATTTTTAATCCGAATAATGAAATCAACTTTTGCAGAGAATACTGTGAACACAAATCAACATTTTACAAATAGCTCTTACTAGCCATCATTATGCATCATTATTTAGTGAGAAACAAAAAGATAATAGTGACTAATTACAATGATACGCTTTTGAAAGAAAAGTACATAAATGCATTTGCTACTTTCTTTGACTTGATGCCACTTCAGTGAATAATTGCTTAAAAGAATAAAACATAAATGCTTCTAATCACTTATTTAAGAAGGTTTTTAGAAACACTTTCTGATGCATAAATAGCACTTTCCAGTTTATTTGATTTTTCCAGTTTATTTTGCTTTACTAATAATCAAGGCACTTTTAATTAAGAGTAAAATGTAAGTTAGAGATGATGATAAAAGTCAACCCAACTTTTCATTTATAGAAAACTAACTTAAGGGGCACCTGGGTGGCTCAGTCAGTTAAGCGCCCAACTTCAGCTCAGGTCACGATCTCACAGTTCGTGGGTTCAAGCTCCGCATCAGGCTCTGTGCTGATAGCCAGCTCAGAGCGTGGAGCCTGTTTCAGATTCTGTTATCTCTCTCTCTCTCTCTCTCTGACCCTCCCCTGTTCACGCTGTCTCTCTCTCTCTCTCTCTCTCAGAAATAAATAAAACATTTAAAAATTAAAAAAAAGAAAACTAACTTAAGAATAGTCATTTTAGGGGGTGCCTGTGTGGCTCAGTTGGTTGAGCATCCAACTCTTGATTTTGGCTCAGGTCATGATCCCAGGGTCATGGGAGGGAGCTTGCATAGGGCAAGATTCTGTCTCTCTCTCTCCCTCTGCCCCTGCCCCCCCCCACTTGTGCTCATTCTCTCTCACTAAAAATAAAAATTAAATTTAAAAAAAGAATATTTTCTACTAGAAGTGCATTTTACCAAATTTCATGGACAGCTTTTATAAACAGAGCCTGAGGGAAAGGATATCTATTTAGAGTAGCTTTTTTCTAACTGCAAATGTGAAAAATAACTACCTAAACTGTAATCTCAAGGTAATAATTAAATAAACCCTGGATCTTCCCGACAAAGGAATATCAAATCAATGACAAGGAAAAACTGCTCTAAAGATAATGTTAAAATCAAAAGGAAAGAAAGAAGGACAGAAAAGAAAAGAATATGTTTATATACAACATAATTATAATTTTTAAAATACATAGAATTAAAATACTAAAAGAATCCATAACAAAATATGAACAGTGGTTTTTTTTGAAGGACTGTAGTGATTTATACTTTCTTCTTTATACTTTTACATATATTTAAATCAAATCAAAATAAGTAAAAAAAATTACATTATTTAAAAGGTAATTGAAAAACAAGACAGGAAAGTAACCACAAGACTAATGTGATTGCAAATACGTTAAGATATGAAAAATCCTTTTAAAATAATATATTTGAGTAAAATAATTACTAGGCAAAACATTTTAAATAAACATCATATTCTTTAATCATCCTGCATTCAAAGTGAGTCATTAAACCATGAAATTAGAATGTGTAATCCAATAATCCCATTACATGGATAAGAAAGTGTCATGCTCAGACAATTTAAATGACCAGTAATTAAGACTTCAGGGATCATTTCTATAGTTCATTAAATGACCAGTAATTTACCCAATAATATATAGTCAATCCACTTTAGAATCAATACTCATCATCTCACCATGCTCTATTTTATCCTTCTGCCTCTCTAAAAATAATTTAAAAAAAATAAAGAACTGAGAATTAACACAGTGTAACACCAGGTTTTCAAATATGTGATTGTCCTGCTCATCTTCTCTCATGAGTCCATCTATAGAAACAGTAGTAGCAGGGGCGCCTGGGTGGCTTAGTCGGTTAAGCGTCCGACTTTCGCTTAGGTCATGATCTCACGTTCGTGGGTTTGAGCCCCGCGTCGGGCTCTGTGCTGACTGCCAGCTCAGAGCCTGGAGCCTGTTTCAGTCTGTGACTCCCTCTCTCTCTGACCCTCCCCTGCTCACGCTGTCTCTCTCTCTCTCTCTCCTAGAAATAATAAATTAAAAAAAAAAAAAAAGAAACAGTAGTAGCAGTTCTGTTTCAAAACATTATTTTTTCAGATTTGCATATGGAAAAGATTTTATATATTTTAAATGTTTTGTTATTTTATTATCCTGATCTCATTTCAGACATTTCCCTCTTGATAACAAATCAGAAATCATCAGCAACTTTAGTTGAGGAAGAGAAAGTAACACATATGGCTGAAAATGGTAATATATATTCCTCACTTACTAGTAAGCACCCTGAGAGCAGAGGATAAGTCTTATCACTTCTGAATTTCTAGGCTGCTGAGATAAAAAGATGTCTTTGACATGGTCTGTTTCAAAGAGTTTGTGGTAAAGAGAGATTATACAAGCAACTAAGAGAAATACAGCATTGTAGTTACTATAGAAAATGTCTTGATAAGCTTAAAAGACGGACCAGTCATTTCTGCCTTAGGGAATATGAGATAAGACTGTCAGGAAAATTTGCAAAGTCAAAGCTTGAGCTGAAAATTCTTCAAAAAAGTTCATTACTAAAAAAAAATAAATAAAAATATAGCAATCAAGTCAGATGACTTACTGTTCTTTGTATTAAGAAGACAGCAAGAGACATTTCACAGAAGATGGTTTCAATCATCTTATCTGATAGCCACAAATCTGTAAACCTGGACACTTATGAATTGAAAAGTATGTGTTCAGCCCTATATTAAGTATTATGGTGGGTACAAATATATATGGGACACATTACAGTCATGTGTAGGATATGCAATATTATTATAGAGTCGATATATGTACACATAGAAATAGAACAGTGTATTTGAGAAATACTAGCATCTATAACAAATACACCCCCAAATTCTGGTGGTTGAACACACTAAAAGTCTATTTCGTGCTCAAGTAAGTGTCCATTGTATACATTCCTGGTGTAAAGGAGGCTTCCTCCATTTGATCATCATTGAAAGGTTAGCTAAACAGCTCTGTAACAGAGCTGCCTCAGCCTCCATTTTGTGTGGCTAAGCGACCTCTCCCTCTAGCGCATGACCTAGACAACAACCCACAGAGTTACAAGTAAATGTAAGTTCCTGATGTGATTCTCCCAGCCACCTTAGGATAAACACTCTCCTTGATTCTTTTCATTTGAAATTATCTGGACTTAGCGCAGGTGCCCCAAAGCACTCCACCCTAAAGACATGGGTCCCAAATGCTGCTGCTCTGTCTGCCAGCACCCTGCCTTGACCTCTCCTCAAGGTCCTTGAGGCATGCTCTGTACTTCCTCAGCACCTGTGAGTAAAGACTTCTCCATTTCACTTCCTTGTGGTCTTCTGTTGAATCTGGGCTCACTATTGAACACCCTAACCTCTACTGAACAAATGTTAACAAAGGCTCTTTTCCACCTTGTTTCTGTCACTTACTGGAAGTCCTATAGTGCTCTGAGGTCAGCTGGTGGATGGAGAAAGACAGAATAGAGAAGGCATCCTACTCCTTAACCTCCTTAGCCTAAGAGTAAAGTAATTCACGTCCTCTATTATCTGCTGGTGGTAATTAATGATGTAGCACCCCCAACACCAGAAAGGACTATCTGCACAACTGCCTCCTGGAAACAGCTCAACACCATGGAGGGTGAGCAAAAATTTCTGATGGACAACTGNGACTCCCTCTCTCTCTGACCCTCCCCTACTCACGCTGTCTCTCCCTATCTCTCTTAGAAATAAATAAAACCTTAAAAAAAATTTTTTTTTAAAAAGCCTGATTGCAGATCTGATTGATTACCCTCTCTGAGTGTTAAACTTAATCTTCACTAATACTTCTCTTCAAATCTTACATTTAATAAGATATATATGCAAGCTTTTGAAACTAGAATCCCTTCTAGCCATTAATTAAAATAAATTGTTTCCATTTTGTTTCTCAGAACTACTTCATAATTGAAACCATCTTGTGTGAACCCATTTTAGTATGTGAGTAAGTTGGCACCCTCCTGGGGGCTCATTCATTCATTCAACAAACATTTATGAGCATCTCCCGTGTTCTAGGACACACACAACTTAGGAAACAAAGAGATCTCTTGAGTTGCTAGAAAGAAATGCTGAATTCTGTAATTAATCTAAACTGAGATTCTAGAAGTAACTAAAAGAATACAGTAAAGCAATCTTATTGCAGAATTTTAGATTTGGAGCCCAAACCATAAAAGTGTCTAGAGTATCCAACACGGCCACGCATAAGCTGTAGGGCAAGGAGTGGCAGAGGGTGAGGCTGGCCCTGGGAGTGAAAGAGACTTCACAGTTTTTCTAGATGTAGATTTAACAGGAGTCTCTATCAAAGCAATGACTCAAGGTATCTAAGATGGAAAACTGGGTAAGTGAAGGTGCTCATGGTGGAACTACAGGAGCCCCACAAATTAGAGCTTTGAGAGAGAATGTTTCATTAGTGTACCAACTTTGAGATAACTATAGATATCTATACGAAAATTCATCTAGATGCAAGGGAAACTGCCCACAAGCAATTAAAGGAAGTCTAAATTCAAGTCTTACTCTACTTTTCAAGCTTGTTTTCTTAAACTAGTGTGCAGTGGGGAAAAAAGGAAAGACAGAAAAGGAAAAAAGAAAAGACAAACAAAGATACACTGTATCTTGGTGTCTCCATGACATTAGATTTGGCAAGATTTAGTGCTCTTTTTTCAGAGGTTCTAACCGCGTTTGACAAATCAAGCCCCACTTTTTATGACAAAATCACCTGGGCTGCTCTTAGTTCAAATGTTGAAGCTTCATCAGACATTTTGAACTGTCTTTCAGGGACCACCTACTTTTTAAAACAAAACCGTACAAAGCAGGTGCCGGCATAAAGCAAACCTGGATTCATTTTAGGTTCGGTGTGAAAACCATAAATATGGTGGTTCTGCTCTATTTTACCTCCTGGAATTTACACTCTGGTTTCAACTGTGCAGTGTTTTCAGGTACTCATATGCCAGGATCAAAATTTAAGGTATGGAGGGAAACAACCTATATTAATAATATTTTTTTAATGAACCTAATTTACACTTTCTTAACTTAGGTAGCCAAGTTGATTGTTGTTTTTATTTTGTAATCATTAATAACAACAGTAAATACCTTGCAGTGCTTACAACATTTTAGGCTGTGCTCTGATGCTTCACACATATTAACTCAGGGAAACTTCACAACAGCCCATGAGATAAGGATTCTAGTAATCATCATGTTGGCAAGATGAAGAAACTGAGGCACAGAAAGGTTAAGTAATGTGCAAAGGGCTGCAGAGCTAGCAAGTGACAGAGGCGGAATTTAAAGCCAGGTGGCCCAGCTTTGGAACCTGTTCCCACAACCCTTTTGCTATATCGCCTGTCTGCTTTACAAATAGTGTTTCTCTTTTGCTTTGTATTTGAAGAATGGCTATGAGGCCCTCAGGGCATAACATACAAAACCCTTGATTCACAGGGTATGTTATTCCAAACTGCTCTTGCCAACTAGTCCAGAAGCCAGCCAGCATTCACCATGATCCCCTTCCCTTTCCAATCATCTAATTAAAATATAGTGACTGCTGAGCATTAATAGAAGCCATCTGCTGGAGAGAGGAAGTGGTAAAGATAACGTAGAGTGGGGAATACTCCACCTCACAGCTGTTTCCTTCCTTCTTTCCTATAGCGCTAAGGAGTTAATGACTGCCTGTCAGAGAAAGGTAAAGAGGACGAAGGATGGCCGTGCAGTCACCATGCTGGTGATTTCATTCTAAGGATGTATAAGTATCCCATTTCACAGAGAGAAATCCGGCTCATTGAGGATAAATGACTTGCCCAAAATAATGGAGTCAGAATTTAAACCCAGCCTTGTTTAACTCCAAAGCCCAAGCATGCTCTTTCCACACCACAGAACCAAGCTCAGAAGGGTTCTCAGGGCACTTCTCCTGATGCTGTCTGTATACCTCAGTAAGTCTTAACTTTTCCTCTGTAAAAAATGACATAATGAGTAATTTTCAATATTGTTTCCTGGCTGGCATTACTACTAAATACTAACTGTGCAGTATTGGAATTCATAGTATGCAATATATTGAGAACTGGCTTTATGAAGTAATCTCTAAGGAACAGAAACAAAAATTAGGTAGTGATACAGCAGTAATAGCCATATATTTTATTGACTGCCTATATTGACCTGGAGTTATTTCGGTTTTTTGTCTCTCATGTGTGCTGAACTGACAGAGATGTTTATTTTATATAGCCATTTGAAATATTAAATAGCTGTGCTTATTTTTTCCAAATTAATACATAGTGTGAAAGATTCTGAAACATTTCCTAGGGAAAAGCAAGCAAATAAAAGGCATCAATTTCTAATTTAACAAAAAGGTCTGCATAAGGTTGTTGTGAAAAGAAATGGTATAATATGTTAAAGAATATTTAGCATGGGGGAGCCTGGGTGGCTCAGTCAGTTAAGTGTCTGACTTCGGTTCAGGTCATGATCTTGCAGTCCGTGAGTTTGAGCCCCGTGTCAGGCTCTGGGCTGACAGCTCAGAGCCTGGAGTCTGCTTCAGATCCTTATCTCCCTTTCTCTCTGTCTCTGGTATTCTGTCTCTCAAAAATGAATAAATGTTAAAAAGAAATTTTTTTTAAAGAATATTTAGCATGGTGTCCAGCAGACTATAAATGACTAGTAAGTGGCAGAGGGTTTTATTAGGAAAACACCATAAATTTCAGATATTAAAAAATTGAAAGCACTACTGATCACCCACTTTATTGCTTCTTAAAATGTTGTCATGCTATCTAAGCCAATTTAAATTTTAAGTTTTAACTATTTCATGTAAATAGCAAACTAATAATACTTTCCCATTTACTCTTATATGCAAATAAATTCTTTGTCAAATATTTTTATTGCCCATTCCTATAAAATAAGTGTTCTTATTTGTCATTGGTACATTGATTTACCCATATTCCAAAAGTGATATCAAATAATTCCAATGGGTCTTCTTAGAATAATGTGATCTCATTTTCTGCATTAAAAAGAAAATAGTTTGCAGAGATTCCCAAAAAAAAAATCTTTCTATTATTTTTTTTCCCTGTTCTCCTAAGCTATGAATACGCAGGAAATGCTGATATAAAAAGTAAAGTTCTGGACATATTTGTAAGCAAACTTGTTCTTGTAATGCAATCATTAAAATCATAAGAATTACGGTGACCACACACATGCATCAAAACCATAGTGGTTTGTGGGCTGTCAAAAACACTCTTGGAGAGAAGAGAAGGGAGCAAGATTCTGTTGCATTTGTGACCTCTAGAGGCCAGCATGAACGTGATATATTTTATTCATTCAACAGCACCTCCAAGTACAATCTTCAAGAGTTTAAGATTTATAGGCTTTAGAAAATAGAGCAAATTCAAGAGAAGAGAGGTTCCATTTTAGGTGCGTATGTTGCCTTGAACTAACAACCACAAACCACAAACTGAAGTTTTAAATAATAATTTGAAAAAGCCTCAGACTCTTGGAGAACCTCTATGGAAAATGAAAACCTTGCTATTTCACAGTGGAGCTGTCCAGACTAATTACTTATTGTGAGTAATCATCATATTGAGGATGAACACAGTGAAATGCACCCTTTGGGACCCTCAAGTCAAAGCTTGATTCTAATGTTTGCTAGTTACATGTCCTGGAAAAATCATTAACCTCTCTGAGCCTCAACGCCCTCATTTGTAAGTTAAATAATCACAACAAATCCTACTTTACAGTGTTGTTTATAGAGTAAATGAGATCATATATATTTGAATTGTATCTTGAAAACTGTCAAGTTCTAAAACCAATAACAAATTTCATCATGATTATATCACAATTTGTTGAGACACTGCCTTCTCTCTCTAAATGGTATCCTTTTTTACCACAGTGATAAACCCAAGACCAAATATTGGTCTAACGAGGGCTTCTTTAAGCTAAGAAGGAGGGCTTGCTGCACTCTCTCCCTATGTTGTGCTATTGTACAAGGGTCCTCATCACTCTGAGTAGAATCAGCAGGATTGGTAGAAGTTGGATCAGCAGTGAGTCAGCTGCCCAGTTAGATTGATTTCCCCTTGTCTTAAAGACGGTGGTTAAATTAACAACTAAAGACGCTAAAATTAACAACTCAGGAAACAACAGATGCTGATGAGAATGTGGAGAAACAGGAACCCTCTTGCACTGTTGGTGGGAATGCAAACTGGTGCAGCCGCTCTGGAAAACAGTATGGAAGTTCCTCAAAAAAATTAAAAACAGAGCTACCTTATGACCCACCAATCGTACTACTAGGAATTTATCCAAAGGATACAGGAGTGATGATTCATAGAAGCACATGTACCCCAATGTTTATAGCAGTGCTTTCAACAATAGCCAAATTATGGAAAGAGACTAAATGTCCATCAACTGAATAGATAAAGAATATGTGGTTTATGTATACAATGGAATACTACTTGGCAATGAGAAAAAATGAAATCATGCCATTTGCAGCAACGTGAATGGAACTGGAAGGTATTATGCTGAGTGAAATAAATCAGTCAGAGGACAGATATCATATGTTTTCACTCATATGTGGAATTTGAGAAACTTAACAGAAGACCATGGGGGGAGGGAAGGGGAAAAAATAGTTACAAACAGAGAGGGAGGGAGGCAAACCATAGGAGACTCTTAAATATAGAGAACAAACTGAGGATTGATGGTGGGGGGTAAGGGTGATGGACATTAAAGAGGGTACTTGTTGGATGAGTACTGTGTGTTATGTAAGCAATGAACCATGGGAATCTACACCCAAAGCCAAGAGCACACTGTACACACTGNAAAAAAAAAAAAAAAAAAAAAACCTTTCCAAAAAAAAAAAAAAAAGGTGGTGGTTACAGTAGGACCCGTGAAATATTAAGGCATTTCTTCACTTCTACACATGTTCAGAAATGGCATCCACCCAGTTTCCCACATATTGTGCCCCTGTATTCAGGAGCTTTCCCCAAGGGCTAAGCCTTCCAAACTGGCTCCTTTTACAGTTGGGGTGAAGTCTGTATTGTTTGTTTTGGCATGTCTGTGCAGTCCATCTGCTATGTGAGAAGTGTGGAATAGAAGGTGGCTAAGGTGTTCTGCAAAGCCCCCTTGTCCCTTCTTTACTCCCGTAAAGCAAAAGTCTAATTATGGATACCTCTATTATAAACATTCTTCCATCCCACTGACCATGACAAGAGGAATTCACTTGACTCTTATGATGTAGTCTCTAACCTCAGTGTCACCCCTAAACCTCACCCCTAAACGTGTCAGCTTTCCCATGCCTCATAATAACTTCTTGTGAAATCTTCAACATCCAACTCAAACTTACTCTACTAAAATCTCTTTTGGTATTCTCCACAAACTAAGTCTACTTCCATTTTACAGGGAAAACCAGTGACTTAAGACACCAACTCTCTAAACTTCCCACTGTCTACTCACCAGTGCATCTATATCCATAACCATTATACGATCCTCCCCTCGCGGCCCAAGGAATTAAGTTACCTTCTGCCTGAACAGAGCCTAATCTACATACTACATCCTAGGACTCTCTATGTTCAGTCACAATTAAGTTCAGAAGAAAGCAAAGGAAAACACAAAATGATAGTGGCCTAAGCAGAACAGAAATTTATTTCTCTTTTACAAAAATTAAGACTAGGCCTACATAAGCAAATCAGGGCTATTATAATACTTCCACAAACATCAGAGATACGGCTCCTTCTTAAACATGCGTCTTCATTATTCTCAACATATGGCTTCCACCTCATGGTCCAAGATAACAACTGAAGCTCCAGCCAATATGTATGCATTCCAGTCAATACACACAACATCAACCTTCCTTCCAATGTATTCTTCAAATGGACAATTATGAACCCAGCTAAAATTTAAGGAAGAATTGCTATCACGAGAGAAGTAACAGTCTCTACCACAATCCTCTCCTGCCTTCTCATTCTCATCATGTTCACATTTTCTCTCCCCTATAGCCTTTAGTTTCCCCTCCCTAGTGAATCTTTCCCTTGGCCATTTGAGCATCTTCCTAAACCTGTGTCTCTCTAACTACAGCTCTGCTTTTCACCACCAAGAATTGTGAAGATCTTACTCATTGTCTTTACTTCCTTGCAGTATTCACTTCTCAACACACAAGAGTCTCACTTCTGCTCCTGTTGTTGGTTGAATTGTGTCCCCCAAACATGCTGAAATCCTAACTCCAGTACCTGTGAATGTGACCTTAGTGGGAAATACCATCTTTGAGGACATAATCGAGTTAATACAAGGTCATACTGGATACAAGGTCATCTCTAAATCCAGTAACTTATGACCCTATGAGAAGGTCATGTGAAGCCACAATGACACTGAGACACACGTAAGGAATTCCACCACCTCATGAGGAGGGAAGCAGAGACTGGAGTCATGCAACAGCAAGCCAAGGAACACCAAAGATTGTCGGCAAGCCCCAAAAGCCAGAAAGAGGCAAGGCAGGACCTTCCCCTAGAGTCTGCATGGCCCTGTTGACCCCTTGGTTTCAGACTTCTAGCCTCTAGACTCCTTTTTCTTTAGATTTTTATTTATTAATGTTTATTTTNAGACTATCTTTCAAGTGTCAAAAGATAAAGAAATGATTCCTTCAATTGAAACCACAGAGTCTGAGACATAGCAAGGGAGGAAGGAAGGGAGGGAGGGAGAGAGAGAGCTGGGGGGTGGGGGTGGGGGGCAGAAAGAGAGAGAGAAAGAGAATCCCAAACAGGTTCCATGCTGTCAGCACAGAGCCCATCGTTGGGCTTGAACTCACGAATGGTGGGATAATAACCTAAGCCAAAACCAAGAGTTGGAGGCTTACACGACTGAGCCACCCAGGCACCCTTAGCCTCTAGACTTCTAATTTATTCTTTCCAGTGAGCAGATAAATTTCTATCATTTTAAGCTACTGAGTTTGTGGTTCTTTGTTACAACAACCCTCACAAACTATTATCACAAACTATCACTCCACTGAAACAGCCCTTGTCAACGTCATAAAGGTCTCTGTTGTTAAACCCAGAGGACAATTTTCAAGTCTTATTTATCTGATGTCTCTCTATTATATTTGATGACATTGTTTACTCCCTGCCCTTAAAATCCTTCTGCCTCTGACTTTTGGGTAGTACTCTCTACTGCTTTCTTCACAACCTTCCTTAAATCTGTGCCTTGGACCCTTTATATTCTTGTTACCTACTTCCAATTTAATATGTTAACAGAGCCAAAATGCACCTAATTCTCCCATCCTCTCCCAAATTCCCAGTGAAATAAGCAGAATAATATAACATTTTAATATACTATTTATTTATGTATTTGGCAAATATTATGTGTCAATTACATTCAGGTAATGTAATTACAAATACAGGTGCCAGGTTCCTGGAGATACAGAGATGAGCAAGGTAGACTAAGTACCTGACCTCACAGAGCTTTCGTCCTTGAAGGGATATGATAATAAATAACATGTTATTTATTATATATAATAAATATATGTAATATATGTAAATAAAAATATATGTAATATATTTATTATATACAATATAATAATAAATAATAATGAGACATTGTTATTAAATAATAATGACAATTAGAGTATGATATATGACATAAAGGAAACAAATAGGATGACGAGATAGAACAGGAGTCAGCAAATTTTTTCTGCAAAGGGCCCTATCAGTAAATGGTTTCACAGGCCATATGGACTCTGCTAGAACTCTTCCTTCACTCTGATACTGCAGCACAAAAACAAATATAGAGAATACATAAGAGAGTGGGTGTGGCTGCGTTTCAGTAAAATTTCATGTATAAAAGTAGGCAGCAAGCCAGAGTTAGCCATAGTTCTGTTGCCAATCATTGAAAGAGGGAAAGCTGGGTAGGTCACTTTAGATTTAAAGGTCAACCCAGAAAAGCCTCTCTGAAGAGACAGCACTTGTGCCTGAGAGAAGGGGCCACACCTACTTTCCTCAGCCCATGACAACAAACAAAGGTTTTACTCTTACCTTGTTAGGGTCTGAAAGCTTTGAAGGACTATCTACAGAATCTATAAAATGCATAGCTCCAAATGCTGGGAAAGCATCAACTCCTGCATCTCCAGTGTGGGAATTTGCAGAAAGAAAGATCGCTCAACTTATGACATTATTTAGCAGTTTTAAAGAGGGTCCAGGGATCTGAAACACTCGATAAAAATTTCTCTTTAAACAGACTTACTGAAAGAAATGGAGGAAAACATCACAATATCTTTTATCTGTATTCTAAGCAAGAAGTGAAAATATATTATATGAAATATATCTAAAGGTGCAAACATTGATTTATTCGAAATCATTATCATAAAGGCACCACATTTTATAAGAGATTACTAGAAAAAAATTGAATCAGTGAATTTGTTTAAAACATGTAAAAAGCAAGAGATATGGAGAACAAATCCAAGAGATACAATTTACTTATAATACAGACTATGTAGAAATAGAACATATAAAGATAAAGAAAAATCATTAATTGTAGAATAAGTTTTCCTTTAGCTGAGAAGGCTTGTTTCTTTAGCCCCAATGAATTAATGAGCACCAGATCAAATTTATGTGGAAAGAAACAAAGCTGGACATTCACTGATGAAATTCCTGAATTTGAGGGCTTTAGGAAAGGAAAACCAGAATAGGGAATGGGAAGTGGGAAACTAGAGAAAATGCAAAAAGAGAGAAGTATTTAGAAACAGACATCTCTACAGTTCTAACTGCTCCAAATACTTTTAAAGACAAAGATTGTGATCCCAGGATTCTGTACGCATGCAAACTATTATTCACATCCAAGGGTTCAAAGATCTGATACAGATTCAAGAAGTATATCACTCCTGTGAAATAATTACTTTGAGAAGTACTCCAGCCAACTGAGACCCGAATAAAAGCATTTTCAAAATGGAAAAGGCATGACAAAAAAATGAATGAAAAACTGTGACAGGTTTTCAAATAGGCAACCTTATCTCCCTTCTCCCAAGCTCTTCAGTAATGTGGACTTGATGCTTTACAACGAAGAAGTAGAATCAATTTCTCCACCCTCTTGCATCTGGGTTACACCTGTGACCACTTCGACTGGTAGAAACACAACATTCTGCTCGTTTGGACATAGCCCTTATCTGACCCTGGGGCTTCTGCTCCCTTCCTCTCCCTGCTCTGAGCTGCATGTTGGAAAGATCAGTGGTTCTGCTGGAGAGAAGCCACATGGAGGAGCATGAAGCACCTCAGATATCTTGGCAGTTCTACGGATTATCTAACTTTTTAATTGTTGCCATTCTCGTGTGTGAGTGTCAATTTTCAAGTATCCAGGTTGAGCTCTGTTCAAATGCTTTTTAGTTATTTTAGTTAACCCCTTCTGTGAATTGTCTCTGTATAGTCTTTGCTCATTCTTCTACTGGATTACCTGGCTTTTTATCAATGGTTTGCAGGATTTTCTTATAGTTTCCTTCTTTATTGGTTGTTCAAATCCCAAATATTTTCTCTCATTCTGTCTATTGTATCCTACACAAAATAGAAATCTTTTATTCTGATGTCATCAATTACAGCAATTTCTTTCTTTATGGTCTGTGCTTTTTTTCACCTAATTTAAAAAATACTTTCCCATTCTATTGTTACAAAGATATTCTCCAACATTCTTAATAATAGTCGTTTTTATATTTTATAGTTTTGTCTTTTTACTTTTAGATCTCTATTTCAGTGGGAGATTATTTTTGTGTTATTTTGTGGTGTAAGCTTTGGCCTATTTTTCTCCAAATATTTTGCCAGGTTTCACAATACTGTTTATTGAATAATTTACCATTTCTCAATTATCTACCAACAATTCACCAAAACCCCCTATACACATAGATTTATTTTAGATTCTATTACATTTGATATCTACTTGGAATCTTTACTATCAATATCATATTATTACAGCTTGCTAACATATCTCAGTATTTGGAAGGATATTTCCCCATATGCTTTTGAACAACTGTTTTAGCTATGTATGCATTTGTTAAATGCTCACTTCACTTCTATTGCATTCTTCATTTTAGCTTAATTAAGTTTATGGTTTAATTGGGGAAGAATTTATATCTTTACAATATTAAATCTTCCCTCCACAAGTATTGTATTTCTTCCTAGTCTGAACTACTTTTATGTCCTTTTATAATGTTTTAAAATGTTCTCCATAATAAATTTTGCATCCTAGATACTTACAGCTTTCCTTCTGGCTACTGTAAATATCACATTATGGTCTATTCCATTTTCTAGTGTGTATTGGCATAAAAGAATTCTATTGATTGTTACTTATTGATTTTTGCTCAAGCAACAGCACTGAACTTTTTTTTTTCAGCCTTAAAAGCCTAGCTGTTGATTCTCAGTGTGTGTGTGTGTGTGTGTGTGCGCACGCGTGTGTGTGTAAATAATTAAATCGTCTACACATACTGACAGTTTTGTCTCTTCCCTTATGGTCTTATCCCTTATTTCTTTTATTTCTCATATTTCATTGGCCAGGACATCCAGTTCTTCACTGAACAGAAAGGGTCATAGCAGACTTCCCTGTTTGTTAGCGACCTTAAAGGGAAGGCTTCTAAGGTTTCTCATTAAGTATGATGTTTGAAAATTTTTACCATATCTGCCACTTAGGCAATACAATGTCTAATGGTGTTATTATTAATAAAGAAATTGAAAACCCCATTTTGAGAGACAGAATTTCTTGCCAGTATAACACTGAGCTCCAAACTAAACTCAGTGTTTGAACACATTACGCCAACTTCACATAGTTTTAATTGTGCTTTTACCTCCCAGGCTTTCTCATTTCCCTTTGCCAAATTTTAACCACGGCTATAGAGTAGAAGTATTAGTTAACCATCTGAAAAAGGACTAAAATGATTTACAATTATCATATTATAATATAGTTGTACAAGTTCTGTACTACTGTATATGAAGTATATAATCAATGAAACTGATTCTTATTACTATAGATTAAGTTTTTACTTAATGTATTTTTAATGAAGATGAGTGTTTGAATCTTATCTCTACCCAGGAACTAACTAGCTATGTGGTTTTAGACAAATTACCTAATCTCTGAACTCACTTTCTCCTTCTATAAAATGTGGATTATAAATATATTGGCTTATAGAGTTGTTCTAATAGGATTAATTGTGCTTACTTACCTCATAAGATTCTTGTGAGAATTGTATACTCTAGTGATTACAGCTCTTTCAATGCTTGACATAAAGCTACTGTTACTATTTTACAAACAGTTTATTTGAATCTCACAAAAACTCTAAGAGGCAGGCAAAGCCTCTATGAATAAGTATTTTTTAATGTATTTTACTAATGAGGAAAGTGGAATTAAATTTATAGACAGAGCTAATATTCAGTAAACACACCATGGTACATTCCTGTCAGGTGTTAAAATGTTGAAGTACTTCCATGAATTCACTGTTAACGACTCTCCTCTCCTATTCTCCAGCTATTCTCCCCTACTCTCCACCATAGTTTTAATGCATAAGCTTCTTATAAATACAAAATGTAAGAGAATCCTGAAAAAGAAAAGAATGTCTGTATTGCCTTCCTACTGATAGAATTGAATCAACCAAATAATGTTTTAAAGTATAATATAGCAAAGGCTGAACATTATTAGAAATACATATGTGCCATATTTATAATATTATTTATGTTTTTAAAAAAACTGAATGTTTTACAACAAAATATGAAGCTATTATTACTTTTTTAGTTGCTGTTATATCAAAGCCTTGGCAACATCCTACAAAGGCAGTCAGGATCATGGTAACACTCCCCAATTTAGTTGTCTATCTTAATTTTGAAAAGTATTGTATTTTTGGCACAGGATTCAAGAGAAATTCTGGAATAAAAAAAAAATAAGGGCACTTGGGTGGCTCAGTCAGCTAAGTGTCCGACTTTGGCTCAGGTCAAGATCTCTCGTGGGTTCAAGCCCTGTGATGGGCTCTGTGCTGACAGCTCAGAGCCTGGAGCACGCTTCAGATTTCCTCCCTCTCTCTCTTCCCCTCTCTCACTTGCACTCCATCTCTCTCTGTCTCTCAAAAATAAATAAATGTTAAAAAATTTTTTTTAAAAGGAAAAGATAAAAACACATTGCTATGCTTAAAACTTTGAATATTAAAAAGCTTTTGGGGGCACCTGGGTGGCTCAGTCAGTTGAACATTCTACTCTTGATTTCAGTTTAGGTCATAATCCCAGGGTGGTGGGATGGAGCCCTGCATCGCTGGGTTCCACACTGAGCATGGAGCCTACTTAAGACTTAAGACTTTCTCTCTCTCTCTCTCTCTCTCTCTCTCTCCCCCTCTTTGCCACTCTCCCTCTCTTGTGATCTTTCCCTCTAAACTTTTGTAGAAGTTTTAAAATATAAATCTACTATAATAGAAAGTAGCCAGAGCTAATTCAGAGACCCTCAGTTATTACAAGACAGTAAGCAGCATAGGCCAACCTCTTGTGAATTTCATGTCAATTTCATTGGGCACTATAGCCTTTGGGCACTTTCACTTCCATAGAAGTGAAATTTAAAACTAAGTTGTTTCATTAATGAGAGATTCTTATTACATCATTTTAAAGAGTTTATAAGAGGTAAATAAATAAATATACATATATTAATATTCACAGGTGGCCCTGAGATTACCACAGTTTTGAGTTCCAAAATTCTATGAGCTTGAAACTTACAAACTTGGAACCCAGAATAACTTTTCTCACTGTAATAATTTTCTACTTTATTTTCTAGTCCCTTGCATATATATCATCTCCACTTGAAACTGTAAATCCTTTCAAATCAAGGCCCACATCATATTCCTCATATTTCTTTACAAGGCCTATCACAACTTATAATAAATGGCAGGTATTAACTATAAAATAAATTAATAGACGAACTGATAAACTAACAAAAGAAACTGATTGATGATGCAATTTCTAGGCCAGCCCAACTTCATTTCCCAATTAAATTCAAAAAATATTTACTGATCATTTACTCTGAGTCACACAATTTGTTATAAAAGTACAAGAACTATAATACCAAATATAATACCAATGTAATCTCAGATCATCTAATCAGCATTCACTATGAGTCGGTATTTTTAAAATGCATTTTGAGTTTCCACATCTTTGAAGTGGAAAAACATAGTCTTGTTAGTTCCTTATTTGATATTCAATATTTCCATAGAAGAAAGCAACTTTCCACATTTTCAGCTACTCTTCAGAAAACACACATACGTACACCACATATGCACATACACACAAACATACACACACACACACACACATACACATACACACACTGAAAACTAAGGGAAAAGGGTGCAAAACAAAAAGGCACCTATTGATTAAGCCCCCCACCTCTATTAATAGTAACATCTAGTAGTTCAGGCCAAAAAAGTTGGGGTCAACTTTGATTCTCCTCTTTCCCNTCATCTAATCAGCATTCACTATGAGTCGGTATTTTTAAAATGCATTTTGAGTTTCCACATCTTTGAAGTGGAAAAACATAGTCTTGTTAGTTCCTTATTTGATATTCAATATTTCCATAGAAGAAAGCAACTTTCCACATTTTCAGCTACTCTTCAGAAAACACACATACGTACACCACATATGCACATACACACAAACATACACACACACACATACACATACACACACTGAAAACTAAGGGGAAAGGGTGCAAAACAAAAAGGCACCTATTGATTAAGCCCCCCACCTCTATTAATAGTAACATCTAGTAGTTCAGGCCAAAAAAGTTGGGGTCAACTTTGATTCTCCTCTTTCCCTCACATCCCACATCGAACCCATCAGAAAATGTTAGCTCCACAAACTGGCCTAATCTACAGTGATAGAGATCAGAATAGTCATTATTTCTGGGAAGTTGCTGAGGTTATTGACTGAAAAGTCACCAAAAAAATGTTAGGAGAACTGAAATGTTCTGTAGTTTGATCTGGGTGGTGGTTGCAAGGATGTATGAACATGTTAAAATCCATGTAACTGTTTACTTGAAATTTATGAATTTTACTGTAAATAGATCATACTTAAAATAAATATTCATATGTGTATAATATATATTGCTGGTGCTTTGGAAGGGTCCAAAAGACTGGAGTATTCAATCACAAAATGGACTCTTTGAAAAGATTAAGCATGTGATTCATAGATTACCCCTGAGTCACCTCAATTAAAGCCAAAAATTGGGATGGGATTACCTAGGAAAGACCTATGGAAGAGCCTCTCGTCTAATGGAATAAATCCCAAGACACACACAAGAGGTGCATAAGACTCAAAAATTTTATAAAAGCAAAACCAGTTTGGACTGGAAAAGACAGAGGACAAAGGAAGAAGGCTGCCAAACTCCCAAAATTCTAGAAACAGAAAACAGTCTGATAAAACTTCTCAGCTGCAAGCCCATACTACTCTTCATGAAAAAGTAAGGATGGCTTCCATAAACACAAAGACCTTGAAACATAATGCTATTTGCCCACTAGATTCAAAGTGACTTGGGACTGGTGACTCCTTTTTCCTTCCATTTTTTCTCTTTTGGAAAGGGAATGCCTGTGACTATACCCCTCCCATGACTATATTTTTTAGAGCAGCTAACTTATTTCTGGAATATCATAGGCTCACAAATAGAGAGGAATTGTGCCTTAGGATGGATTACAACCAGAGCCTATACTATATACTGTTAGATTATGAGACCTGAGACTTTTGAGTAAGTGAGATTTAGATGAGGTTGTCTGGACTTTGAGAGTTACTGCTGTGACTAGTTGAGGTGTTGGGGGATGTGGGGATTGGAAGAATACACTTTGTATGTAAGACAGACCTGAATCTTTGAGGACAGAGGATGGACTCTGGTAGGTAAAATAATGGCTCTCCAAAAACATCCATATCTTAATACCCCAAATCTGTGAATATGTCACCTTTCATGGCAAAAGGGACCCTGCAGGTGTGATTAAGTTAAAGACCTTCAGATAGAAAGATTATCCTGGAGTATCCATGTGGGCCCAAAGTAACTATGAGAATCTTTATAAGTGGAAGAAGGAGATCAGAGAGAGTGAGAAAGAGAAGGATTTGAGAATTGAGAAAAGAACCAAACAACACAAGTGGCTTCTGGAGGCTGGAAAAAAAAACAAGGAAATAGATTATCTCCTAGAGCTTCCAAAAGGAATGCAATCTCACTGACCTCTTGATTTTAGCCCAGTGGGATTTCTGACCTACAGAACTATAAGATAATAAATTTGTATTGGTTTAAACTAGTAAATTTGTAGAAATTCATTATAGCACAAATATACACACCTACAGTTTATTTTATGTCTGACAAAGCAATCCTATTAAAACATAAGTCAGATCTATCACTTCTCTGTTTACACCCTCCAGGCCAGTAGCTGCTTTCCTTCTGACACAGAGGAAAGACTTTAGATCCATCTTCAAGACTATTCAATCTACTCCTCACCTTACCCTCCATACCCTCCTGACATCTCATCTCCTCTGCTCCACTTTTCCCCTTCTCACTGCCCCCCATCATGTCCTATAGGTTCCTTTTTACTTCTAGGCCCATCAGAGCCCATCTGTTTAAAATACTTTTTCCCCACATCCCTTGCCCAGATATTCCCATGTCTCTCTTTCTCAACTTTTTCAGGTCTTTGCTCAAATGTCACCTCTAGGTAGGCTTTTCTTTACCATCTTATTTAAGAGACATTCCCTACCCCGAACCCCTAACACTATCTACTCTCCTTTTCAGCTTTACTTTACTTCTTTTTTTTCATAATACTAATCACCCACTCCCACCGCATACTATCTTTTATTTTGTTCACTGTCTCTCTTCTCCCAAAAGAATTAAAGCTTCCTCAGAACCAAACACCACCTTATACCTAGCAAGCTCTCAATAAATGATTGTGATATAAAAGAAGAAAATATATTATCTTCAGCAACTATGACAGAACTTCCACAGGAACTTTCTAAGCATTTTGTGGGCAAAAGGCAGGTCTCATATTGCTTATGGAACTGTCTCTTCCCCGAGCTCAGGACTAAACATGAGGAGACATAAAATACATACTTATAGCATTTTTTATTTTTTGTGATAAAATACACATAACATAAAATTTGCCACCCTAACTATTTTTAAGTGTATAGTTCTATGAAATTAGTACATTCACATTATTGTACAACCATCACCACTATCCACACCCAGAATTTTTTCATCTTCCCAAACTGAAACCATATACTTATTAAACAGTAACTCTTAATCCCCTCATCGCCCAGCCTCTGATGACAGTCATCTTATTTTCTGTCACTCTGAATTTGACTGTGCTAGGTACCTCATGTAAGTGAAATCATATAATGTTTGTCCTTTGTGACTGGCTTATTTCGCTTAGCATAACACTCTCAAGTTTCATCCATGTATTGTAGCATGTGTGAGAACTTCCTTCCTTTTTTAAAGAAAAAAATTTATTTGAGAGAGAGAGAATCTTAAGCAGTCTCCGTACTCAGTGCATAGTCTGACATGGGGCTTGATCCCACAACTCTGGGATCATGACCTAAGCCAAAACCGAGTCAGATGATCAAATGACCGAGCCACCGAGATGCGCTAAGAATTTCCTTCCTTTTTAAGCTTGAATAATATCCCATCATATGTATACACCATGTTTTGTTTCTTCATTCATCTATTGATGAACACTTGGTTTTCTCCTACCTTTTGGCTATTATGAATAGTGTTACTATTAACATGGATCCATAAATATCTAGACCAGTCCCAGCTTATATTTATTTTGGGTATATACACAGAACTGGAATTGCTGGATCATGTGATAATTCTATGTTCAGTTATTTGAGGAAGTACCATACTGTTTTCTACAATGACTGTACCATTTTACATTCCCACTTACAATGTACAAGGGTTTCAATTTCTCTATACTTTTGTCAGCATTTATTATTTGTGTTTCTCTGGATTTTTTTAATAGTAGGCAAATTAACGTGTGTGAAGGTCTATCTCATTGTGGTTTTGATTTGCATTTCCCTAGTGATTAGTGATGATGAACATCTTTTCAAGTACTTATTCATTATTTATATACTTTTTTAAGAAATGTCTATTCAAGTCCTTGAACCACTTTTTAATTACATAGCCTTGTTGTTGTTTAGTTGTAGGAGTTCTTCCCATATTCTGGATATCAATCCCTTGTCAGATATGTGATTTGCAAAAACTTCCTCCCACTCCATGGATTGCTTTTTCATTGTATTGATAGTAGCCTTTAATGTGCAGAAGTTTTTAATTTTGATGAAATTTGACTTAGTTTGTGTGTAAGTCTCCTATGGCTCTGGTGTCATATTAAAGAAATCTCTGCCAAATCCAATGTCACAAAGCCTTTGGTCTATGTTTTCTTCTAAGAGCTTCAGCCTCTTATGTTTGGGTCTTTGATCCATTTCAAGTTAATTTTAATACACGGTATAAGGTAAGGGTCCAAACTTCATTCTTTTCCATGTGGCTATCTAGTTTTCCACCACCATTTGTTGACTGCCCTTAACCCACTGAATGGTCTTGGCACTCAGGGCATTTTAGTTAAGTAACTTTATAATGAATTCTGCTATAAGTATTGTCTAATGAAATTACAGTTTATTACATTAATTTTAAATTCACTTCTTCTTTTGAATGAATACAAGCAGTACACCTCTGTGAAGAAAGCAGAAAATCACTGCACTTGCTTCTTCATACACAAACTTCTAAAATTATTTCCCTCTGAAAGGTGTACTACATTTCATTATATTTCACCTGTAACTAATAGATATAGAAAACTTTTGAAGAATATAATAAAGTAGAATACAAAAGAAATAAAATCTACCTAGAATGGAGAAAATGAAGAGTAATAAGTCAGTGGTTCTGAATTCCTAGATTAGTTAGACTCTTAGTTCTTCAAGGTCAATGCAAGAGTTATATTGATTTTGTGTTCTCCTTCTTAAATTTCTTATGCTCCACCATTCACTCCCATACTTCCCTCTTATTATCTGCAGAAGATCTCATTAACCTTATCAATTATAACCCAATACATTTTAGTCAGTAGGTTATCTAAAAGGAAGTAGAGGGCCATATAGAGCTTATAAAAATAAAACTATGGTAATGAAACTAGATCGATATTATTCATAGTTTTTAGTGTCTACTCGATATTTGTATGCAATTAACCAAAATTACAGACAAAAGTAGTAGTGGTGATAGGAATAGTAGAAATAGAGGAAGCTAACATTCATTGAATGCCTACAATGTGCTGAGGACTTAATAATAAATTTCATTTAATCCTCAAAATAACTATATGAGATAGGTACTGTTATTAACACACTTTGGAGTTGAAAAGACTGAACCTTAGAAAGGATTTTATACTCACCCAAGTCATGGACCAACTGGAAGAGACAATCTTGAAGTCCAAAGCCTGTGCCCTTACCAGTTACACCAATACTTCACAACCTTTTATCAGTCAAGTAAAATATTCATTGTTTAAAATATTTGTATACAAATCTATTTCTGTGATTATTTACTTATATTTTTCTTTAAAATCAACTTCTTTTTTTTAAAAAGCATCTTTTTAATGACACAAAAAAAGTAGAGAGAAAAACTCTAATGATACATAAATACCTACCGAGACTCTGAGTATGAATCCTGTTCCTCTTCTTTAGAATGAAAGGTTCGTTTTTGCTTTTGTTTCCCTTGCCTCTGGATACATGTCTAGTAAGAAGTTGCTGCAGCTGAGATCAAAGAGGTTGCTGCTTGTTTTCTCCTCTAAGATTTTGATGGTTTCCTTTCTTACATTTAGGTCTTTGATCTATTTTGAATTTATTTTTGTGTATGGTATAGGAAAGTGGCCCAGGTTCATTCTTCTACATGTTTTCCCAGTTTTCCCAACAACATTTTTTGAAAAGACTGTCTTTTACCATTGGATAGTTTTTCCTGCTTTGGAAGATTAGCTGGCCATATATTTGTGGGTCCATTTCTGGGTTCTCTATTCTGTGAATTATTGGGACCTCATCAAGATAAAAAGCTGCTGCACAGCAAAGGAAACAATCAACAAAACTAAAGGACAACCAACAGAATGGGAGAAGATATTTGCAAATGACATATCAGATAAAGAATTAGTATCCAAAATCTATAAAGAACTTACCAAACTCAATACCCAAAAAGCAAATCCAGTGACAAAATGGGCAAAAGACATGAATAGACACTTCTCCAAAGAAGACATCCAGATGGCTAACAGACACATGAAAAAATGCTCAACATCACTCATCATCAGGGAAATACAAATCAAAACCACAAGATACCACCTCACACCTGTCAGAATGGCTAAAATTAGCAACTCAGGCAACAACAGATGTTGGGAAGGATACAGAGAAATGGGAACCCTTTTGCACTGCAGGTGGGAATGCAAACTGGTACAGCCACTGTGGAGAACGGTATGGAGATCCCTCAAAAAATTCAAAAGAACTACCATACGACCCAGCAATTGCACTACTAGGTATTTATCCAAAGGATAAATGCTGATTCAAAGAGGCACATACACCCCAATGTTTAAAGCAGCACTATGAACATTAGCCAAATTATGCAAAAAACCCAAATATTCATCAACTAATGAATGAATAAAGAAAATGTGGTATATATACATACCACACACACATATACACATACACACACAATAGAATATTACTCAGCCATCAAAAAGAATGAATACTCACCATTTGCAACAACTTGGATGGGACTAGAGTGTATAATGCTAAACAAAATAAGTCAGAGGAAGACAAATATATGATTTCATTCATATATGGAATTTAAGAAACAAACAGATGAACATATGGGAAAGGAAGAAAAAATAAGATAAAAAGAGAGAGGGAGACAAACCATAAGACACTGTTAAATATAGAGAATAAACTGAGAGGGCTGAAGGGGAGATAGGTGGGGAGATGATAAATGAGTGATGAGCATTAAGGAGGGCACTTATTGGGATGAGCACTGGGTGATATATATAAGTGATGAATCACTAAATTCTACTTCCTGAAACCAATATTTCAGTATGTGTTAACTAACTTGAATTAAAATAAAAATAAATAAATAATAAAAGTGTTCCCCACAAAATAAAATAAAAGATTCAAAGTGTTCAAAAGATATCATAAATGTAATTAACACAAAACAAGACTGTGTTTTAAAGTAATTAGAAGAATTGAAAGAAAACGCAAAAACAATGATTTACCCACCATCTAATTGAATGCTCTTTAACGCCTATGATCATATTAAACAGACTGCGGAATCATTTACTATTCCCTCATGGTAGCTGCCCCTTACCTTGGGGAAACAATATATTGCTTTGTATTGTGCCTGAATGTGCTATTTACACCAATAACAAGTTAACTCTCCTACCAAACAGTCACATAAGTGAGGTGTCTACAAGAAGAAGATTCTCAAGGTCCTCTTGCCTACTGTAAACAACAGTTGAAGGAAGAGTCCGGTGGAGGGAAGAGACAAGTCAATTTGCAAAGTCACTGATAAGAGATGGTAAATAGGTGTAATAGAAGGTTCAATCCTCTTTAAAAACAAATAGAGGGGTGCCTAGGTGGCTCAGTCGGTTGAGTGTCCAACTTCAGCTCAGGTTATGATCTCACGGTTCATGGGTTTGAGCCCCTTGTAGGGCTCTGTGCTGACCCCTAGCTCAGAACCTGAAGCCTGCTTCAGATTCTGTGTCTCCCTCTCTCTCTCTGACTGTCCCTGCGCATGCTCCCTCTCTCAGAAATAAATTTTAAAAATTAAAAAAAATTTTAAATAATAAAAAAATAAAGCCTCGGGGCACCTGGGTGGCTTAGTTGGTTAAGCGACCGACTTCGGCTCAGGTCATGATCTCATGGTTCGTGGGTTTGAGCCCCACGTCAGGCTCTGTGCTGACAGCTAGCTCAGAGCCTGGAGCCTGCTTCAGATTCTGTATCTCTCTCTGACCCTCCCCTGCTCATGCTGTATCTCTCTCTCTCAGAAATAAGTAAAACATTAAAAATAATAAATAAATAAATAAATAAATAAATAAAGCCTAAATTTAAGAGGAAAAATATGTAACACATATTGTAATAAGATTTTGTGAATAAGAAATAATTTTCAAATCTATACTTTTATCTTCACAGTGTCCCTGTTGTTAATTTCTTAGACATCATATCTTCAATCTAAATATAAAAGTATGCTAAAAATTTAACAAAAGAAAGGCAATTTATTTTAAAAACTGAAGTTAGTATTGAAATAAATACCTGTGAATTTCTGTCCTCAAGGCTGACCCATGTGCCAGACTGAGAAATGCAAGACTGCTCTGCGCTCTGCCCTCAAAGCACCTTACATCTCCACCCATGAAGTGAGCCACCAGAAATTCTACTGTCAGTTGAATTCAGTTGAATTTCAGTTATGAATGATAATCAGCTTCATCTTTAAATGGCATTTTAAGGGCCACCTGGGTGGCTCAGTCAGTTAAGCATCTGACTTTGGCTCAGGTCATCATCTCACAGTCAGTGGGTTTGAGTCCCACATCAGGCTCTGTGCTCAGAGCCTGGAGCCTGCCTCAGATTCTGTATCTCCCTCTCTCTCTTTGCCCCTCCTCCACTCACACTATGTCTCTCTCTCAAAAAGAAAATAAACATTAAAAAAAAATTTTTTAAGGCATTTTAAGCACTTGCATGTGTTGAAGACTGTAAAAAAATATACAGAAAAAATAACACATAGAAAACGAACACTAACTAATCCTAAAATTTTTTTCTAATAGTTAAATGATTATGATTATTCAAGAGCAAGATTTGAGGAATGAATTGGAATAATAATTCAATTATCTAAATTTAGAACATAGGCAGTTACCTGACACTGATGGGCCAGTGGAGAATTGGGGTGCATTTAGCCTAAAGAGAGAATATATTCCCTGCTGCTTTACCCACAGGATAGGTATCTTGGGCAAAAAGGGGAAGGTCCTAAAGGGCTGAGAAAGCCCACATGAGTTTCGGAAGACAACTCCAACATGGGAGACACCCTAAGACAAAGGTAGAACCCCAACATGGTCAATAGGAGTCTATGATGTAACACAGAGTTTTAGCAATAGCTAGACAAGCCCTCTTTTCTGAGGCCATAAAAAACTACTGCCCAAAGACTTAAGCCTAGGGAAAGCTGTAGCTGTGCCTTGACAATGCAGTCTGCAAAGTGTCCTCTAGTGTCCAAAAGTGTTCATTGCATGTCAAAAATCAAAACCTTTCTCAGTTGCTAGGATCAAGGATTGGCTCTCTTAACACAGTCTAATACTTGGTAGTCATCAGGTGGTTTTTCAAGTTTCTACTTGATCTTTTTTTTTTTAGTTTATTTATTATTTATTTTGAGAGAGAGAGAGAGAGAGAGAGAGGCTGGGGAGGGGTTGGGGGCTGAGAGAGAAGGAAAGAAAGAATGCCAAGCAGGCTCTGTGCTTGGTCTCAAACCAAGGTCTCAAACCCACCAGCAACAAGATCATGACTTGAGCCAAAACCAAGAATCAGATGCTTAACCAACTGAACCACCCTTCCATTTAGTATTGTTAACAGTAGACAAAGCAAACAATGTAATCAAAAGCATAGTAATTTAGCAGCCAAAAGGAGGTGATAGAGAAATGATTCTAATACAGGCCCAAGCCTTGGAGCCATCCAATAGAGTGACATGAGTGTCTCACTGTCATTTAAGGTTAAATTAAGGCCTGTGGACATCAAACCCAATCCAATTCAACCATCACTAGCCTATCTTCAGATGGGAATGTCCTTACAGGTGGACAGAAAACAACTCATATGCCACACTGTCAGGCTCCATATTGTAGAATCTCCCATGTCACACTCATGGCTCCACTTCTATCTCTTTCTAGGAGTCACTACTTCAATAGAACATTTCCTGGCTGCAAACACATCCAACACAGGATATCAAATAATCAGTTTTGTATAAAACACATGAAATGAGAATTTTTTAAAACAGTCTAGAGTCATGAAAAATGTGTAATGGATTCCCACCTCTCCTTTTTTGGAACTGTATTTAAACTTGTTATTGGCTATAGAAAAGGTAACTGGCAATTGCTAAGCTGTTACTTGTGCCCAATACTTTACATAAACTCCTTCATTTGATTTAATCCCTACAACAACAATAATCTGGGAAGATTGGTATCATCACTGACATTTTGGAACAGGGAAGATGAGCCATGCCCTCCAAACCTCTATATCTCCCAGTGTTCCCCATCTCAGTGAATGTCGCCACCACCCTTCCAGTTACCCAAACAAAAGAACCTATGCATCATCCTTGAAGTTTATGCAAGTCTTCATGTCCACTGTTCCCACCAGTCAACGTAATCATTATGACTTGAACTACTGCAAGAGCCTCCTAACTCATGTCCTTATTTCCACACTTGTCCACTCCATACCCTAACCCACCAGCCAGAGTGATCTTTGTAAAACATAACCCATAAAACAAACTAGCCTAGGCACTTGAGTGATTCCCCACCATGCCTCAAATAGGAGCCAAATTATTTTATCCTGCACACAAAACTCTGGAGAATCTGCCAACAACTCTAACTTCATGCCTTCTCTCCCCTCTCTCCAGCCAGTAAATCCATTTCTACTCCTAGAATCCTACTCTGTAACTATCTTACAGGGCTATTCATGTGAAAAGTTCATTGTCATTCAGACAATGGGATATCACCTCTTCAGCTGGGTCTTTTCTCAGGACAACCTAAAGAAGCCCATTCGCATCTTCTTATCACACTACCCAGTTTTATTTTATCACAGTACTAATTACTCCTTTCTGTTTTCTTTTTTTTATAATTAATTTTTGCATTTATTTCTTCCCATCTCCTCCCACTAAAATGCATACTATTAGATACCCTACCTGTCACATTTAGCATTGTAACTCCTACACCTAAAGCAGTGCCCAAGATAGTATAAGGATTCAATAAGTGTTAGCTAAGCATCACCTAAGCTTACACTGTTAGATCCAGAGCCAAAATTAAAATTCGGATGTCCATCTACAAATTCTTTTTACTACATTCTGACCTCTACATAAGTTTACATTGGAATATAATACATTTTAAATTTTACTACTTATTTTACATATTCAACTTTTATCACCTCCTTTAAATTCCAATTCTGCTTATTTTTCAAGGCCTGTTTTATTTTCAGTATGATGCCTTTTTTCATCCCCCAATCAAGTTTCATCACTCCCTTCTCAGTATCACTAAAACATCTTTATTATACTCCATTTTTGAAACATCTTACATTGTTTTTCTTTATCTGTCTCCCCACCTAAACTATAAGTTGTTTGAAATAGGAATCATGTCTGATTGTTTTTCATTTCTCTCAATGCCTATAAGACTGCCTCGAATACAGAAATTTTTCAATAAATCCTTGCTGAATTATTTTCTCTTCATACAAAGGTCTTGTTGATTTCCAGAAATATAGGGTGATCATAATACAATAAAAATCACTCAAGGAGGCAGAACAACCTGTTTATTGACAATAATGATACTTCCAGGGAATTGGTTGGAGTGACTAAGGTTCAAGGCAATATTCCACACATTCTCGAATGAATTCCATGGAGGAATAAATTGCATCTCACTGACTCAGAACCTATAAATATTTTTCAAGTAATATCTACACAGAATGTTGAATTCCAAACAGCTTTTGAAAACCACTAATCATTTACATTCTTCCCCAAATGTCACACAGTGTAAAACTGATGGATATTTTGTGACCTGATGACATTTGTCTCCATTCCTGAAGGCATCATAATGGAAATGTGGTCTTCTATCATCCTGCTACAGTTGGTAAAAATCCACTAGATACTTTTTAAAAATATTTTGGGAACACACAGTCATGCAAACCAATGTCTGCCTGTCCCAGCAGGGGATAGTAAAAGACTTTACAAACACCAGATGGGATTTAACAACGTTAGTAAAACATAAAATGCTCCAAGAGTGCTAAGTCACTTCACGAACAACTCAAAGCAAATATATTTGATTTCCATTTTACATATTTGTCTTTCTTAAGAAATTCTAAAATTTTCCAATAAATGTTTTATTATGGTCCTCTAACATGTAATTTCTCTTGAAATTAAATTATAATTATTTACATTTTAGGTACTATGCATAGATTATTATTTGTGGATATATTAAAACTTTCTAATTTTACCACAAGTCTAGAACATATGGAGTTCTAAATAAGCATTCACTAGATTTCAATATGTTAAATGCTTGCTTCTGCAGAAATCCAAACAATCCAATGTGAGTTTTTATTTTTGTCCTAAGTACAACCTTCTAATTATGCAGGTATTGGTATTTTAATAAATATTTGATAAAATAGTAATTGCTAATCATTTAATAAGATATGCCCTAGAAAGCCATTGTTATGTAATTTTATTTTAAAAATGATTTTCTCAGATTTTTTGGAGAATGTTAAGATTGTGATAATAAAATGGAATCAATTTTCTATTCAGAGTGAGCAGAAGCACAGATAACCTTCCCATTCCACAGAAAGAATAACTTATGCAATTGGATTTCATTGTGTGTTTCATTCAAATAACAAGAGGCAGGTTGGAGGTAAGAAGAGACAGAGGGTCTACAAATGTTCCTTACTATTGTTTTACTTACATTAAAGTTAGACAAGGGTTTGCTTTGCCTAACCATCTCTCAGTAAATGGCTGCAACTGAGAAGAAAGCAGTTGAAAGTCAACCTGAAGACTAAATTTTAGCTGCATTTAATATATTAAGTATAGGCAATAAGGCAACTCAAGAAAAAATGTATTCGTGTGGCCCACACCACAGTCCACAGCCTTGTCTATGATGTCCTTTCCTATCCTTAGAACCACCCCACCTAGGGCACCTGGGTGGCTCAGTCAGTTGAGTGTCCAACTTCAGGTCAGGTCATGATCTCATGAGTTTGAGCCCCACGTCGTCGGGCTCTGTGCTGACAGCTCGGAGCCTGGAGCCTGCTTCGGATTCTGTGTCTCCCTCTCTCTCTGCTCTCCCTACTCACACTCTGTTTCTCTCTGTCTCTCAAAAATAAATAAACATTAAAAAAACAAAAAGAACCACCCCACTAAGACAGGGAAATAATTCAGACTCATAAGAGGTTATAGCAGAAATCACAGCGACGGGAGTCAAGTACATGTTTGATGACACTTGATGTCACTTGCTGACAGTTCTAAAACCAGAGGTCAAGATCATAGATTTGCTCTAATGTGGGGTCAAGAAAGGGTCTCTGTTCACACAGTATCTTTAATCTCAAAGAGAGCGGACGTCACTGAAAGCAAATCTAATTATGTCACTCTCCCACTTCAAACTCTTCACTGGCTCCCTCCGCCTCTGACCTCAGGAGAAAGTTCAAGCTCCCTAAAATGCCATCCAAACTTCTTTAGGAACAGGGTTGCTTACTTTTCCTGCTTGTTTCTCTACCTGCCCGCTTCCCGACCGTGCAGCTGTGCAGCAACAGGCAATTCCCCAAAAACACACTAACCCTTCAACCCAGCACACGCATCCCTTATTTTATGGTGACTTGCTCCCATCCATAACCCAAGCCTCCATGTAGAGAGCAGCTCCTTGAGGAAATCCTGGGAGACTATCCCCAAAGTCCTGGGAGGGCAGAAAATACTCCTGCAAGAACTTCCCAGTGTTACACGCCCGTATCTCATGGATCTCACTGAATTCAAACTGCAGGGTCATTGGTTGTCTGTCTCTGCTACTGGCCTGTATTATTTAATCCTCACCAAAATCAGTGAGGTAAGCCTTATTGTGCTGTTTTACAGATTAAGTAACTAAGACTCAGAGAGTACATTACTTAAGGTCACTAAATTTCTGGTAGAGGAAGAAGAAAGCCCTATACCTTCCCTTAATCATCATACTATGCAGCCCTTCAGGGTGGAGGTATTAATCCAAGCATTATGAACTTTATATTAAATAAGATCATACATATTTTTTATGTGTGTGTGTATATATATAATGCTTAGCATGGGACTTGTGACATACACTATGTGCTCAATAACATTAGCCATTGTCCTCATCATTATTATTAGCATAAGTATTATTGCTGTTTGGTCATCATCTCTGTCAAGGCAAAATTCCAAGACTGATGCCAAACCCAGGATCCTTCCAAACAGTGAGAACAATCATAGGTGATGGTTTCCTCCAACTATTTCCTCTCCTTTCTCTCCTCAGAAATCTTAAAGACCAGCCTGTGTTATGCTTCTAAAACAGACAAAAAGGTATTGCTCTCAAATGAAAATCCTTTTCACTTCCACTGACCAGCAATCACTCTTTGGTTATTGAGGGCTACATTAAAAAGGCTAAAAAAAAAGTATGTGTTTCACATCTTTAGTGTTGTTATTCTATCACTGTTTTAGCATGATATCCATCTTGATCCGTCTGGCTTGACTTAGGCTCATTATATGCGAGGCCAAGGTAGAGTGGATTTTTACAAAACTCTTTATTTCTTTAGGGATGTGAAACTGAACCTTGTCCCAATGGCAGCAGCATCTATTTAAAGACAATCTGATTTTGTAGGAACTTAGATGGAAAACAATGAAAACAGGAACTGTCTGCTATTAAATATGTTTCCTGTAACCCAAGCTCAGTAAATTGAGTCTCTTGGTTTTGCTGTTCTTCCACCTCTGGGAGTCCTGTTTAAATCAACAGGGTTTTGTGAGTACAGATCAATGGCAGGATTTTTGGTTTCACAGAGAAACAAAGCTTTCCCGGAGAAAGAATCAGCCAGTATACAGCAAGTACAGTGTCTTAATTGCAAATAAACTTAGAGCTCTGAAGAATTTTGTTAATTCATTGAATCTGGGATTCGTTCCTCCACATTAAAAACTAAGTGCACGATTTAACATACTTGGCATTTTCCTTTTAAGGGCAGTCCAAAATTTGAAATGCCTCTTGCATTACAGGTCCAAAGAGCCCTCATGAAAAAATACAATAAAATCTTTGATTATCATCTTATTCACAGTAGCAGATTAGAGTTGCAGTTTACAACTTTCAGGTTTCCAAGACTACATTTAACATATTCAGCCATTCAGGTCAGGCTGAATAAATTCAGGTCAATTTATAAATGACCGTACAATTTTTTCAGTCAGCTTCCATACTGAAGATTCAGCTTCTTTATTTAGAAATCAGCTTCATTTTTTTTGTTTGTTTGTTTATTTATTTCTGAGAGAGAGATAGAGTGTGAGCCAAGGAAGGGCAGAGAGAGTGGGAGACACAGAATCTGAAGCAGGCTCCAGGCTCTGAGCTGTCAGCACAGAGCTCAGTGCTGAGCTCAAACCCATGAACTGTGAGATCATGACCTGAGCTGAAGGCAGATGCTTAACCAAATGAGTCACCCAGGCACACCTATAGTTTCAATTTTTAAGTTTATGGGTAAGAATGAAGAGCTAAAACTTGACCACACCTCTGTAGTACAACACTAGAAAATAAATCCAACTAGAGCTCCTAGGTATAGGAAGAGTATATCTCACATCATACACACAGGGCTGAGTATTTGGAGAGGTGGCAAGCAAGCAGAGAGGAACTGAACAGGTAATAAAATGTAGCCCATGAAGAGAGCAGAATAGAGGGGAAATCGTGAGGCATGATCCTCATTTAAGAGCATCTATATAAAGATGAAAAAGGTGCCCTCATATCACATCTGCTCTCAACCCTATATTGCAAGCTCTGGAGACCAAGTGGGAACTCCTCAGCCAATAGGAAATGAACTTCAAAGCACGAACCATCTCCCACCTCCCTTGTCTACACAGTCTCAGAGAAGCTGACAGAGCTCCAAGATCTAGGAGATTTGGACTATTCACAGATCTCAAGGCTCCTGGAAACATCAGAAGGGACCACAGTCTTCCCTCAGTGCCGGTTCCCCTGTCCATTCCAGCGTGAAGAAAAGGCCATCACATTCTTCATTCTACTCTCCTACCTTTGTGTAGAAAATATTCCAGGTTTTCATAGGCACAGGTCTTGTCTCCTCACAGTTAAGCTCAGGAATGTTTACATACTTGGGAGCCATGACGTTGTTCTCTGAGTATCCTTTTTTTTTTTTTTTTTGTCTCTGCTGTGCTAAGAGCTCAAGCTCATACTATCTTTCCCTAAATTCCATAAATATAATCTTTTTTATTAACTGTAAGGGGAAAATGAATTGAACATTTTAATGGTTCAAGTACAATGATTCTACATGCATTTTCCAAGTTTTCTGAGGAAAATGATAGGATTTTTTAAAGGTAAAAACAAAAAATTTCATAATGCCTAAAGGGGAGCTACATAAATAATCTTGCACATTTAATGAAGCACTTATTAGCATGGACCTCTGTGGTCTTTGGTGCCTCTGTACGTGACTACCCTGAAAGTTTATGAAAATTTTAGATAGATACACATATCAGCATTTTTTTATAGACAGGGGTCACTGCTTTTGTAAGATTTTAAACGGGGTAAATGGCCTCAAAAATGTTTTAGAGAAGCCAAATTAATAAGAAGTTCAAAATCTCTATCTCATCCAATCTTTCAGCCCTTTAATGCCACAGAATTTTCGCCAAGGTTGAGTATTTTGCTTCTGAAGATGCAGATATAGATTGAAGACTCCACATATGTACATTTCATACAACAACATTCATCCTGACTGTTTATTCTTTTCCTCTCCATGCTTTCTAAAGGAGCCCCTATTGGGGTGCATGGGCGGCTCAGTTGGTTACACATCTGACATCAGCTCACGTCATGATCTCACAGTTCGTGGGTTGAGAGCTCCCTGCATTTGAACCTGGCACTGTGTGTGGAGCACTTTGTCTCATTTAGTCTCCATAACAATCCCATTAGATTACAACTATCATTATCCTCATTTTATACATAAAACTTAGGAAATTAAGTCTTTGTTCAAGGTTATACAACGAGGAAGTGGTGGTGGATCAAGGATCTAAACTCAGATAATCTGACTCTAGAGTCAATGTTCTAAGCCACTTATCTAGAAAGATATTACAGCAGTGTCATTGAGGAAGCTAGTGATCAAGACAGTATTTTGGTTTTTCATTCTCACCTGATATTTTTGAGTTGAGTGGAAGCTTAGATATCATTTCTTCACCCAAATTTACAGCAGGGAAAACTGAAGAGATTACACAGTAATAATGGAGAAAAAGAGAGTGAGCACAATTAAAAAAGCAAATGATAATAATGTAAAAATACTTCAGTAAAATAGAATAAGTGATAAGTAATATTTATTAAAGTTCTCTTTCTCCTAAATACTACTTTTTAAAAATTTTTTTTAGTTTATTTATTTATTTATTTTGAGAGAGAGAGAGCGAGAGAGCACACACAATTAGGGGAGGGGCAGGGAGAGGAGGAGAATCCCAAGCAGGCTCCCTCCCTACTGTCAACCCATTGCCTGGTTCAGGGCTCCAACTCAGGAACCGTGAGATCATGACCTGAGCTGAAATCAAGAGTTGGACACTTAACCAACTGAGCCACCCAGGTGCCCCTTAAGTACAAAAGAGAATGTGTGTGAGGCTATAAAATGTTGCAGCCACTTTGGAAAATAATTTGGCAGTTCCTCAAATGTTAAATGTAGATATGACCCTGCAATTCTGCTCTGAAATATACACACAATAGAATTAAAAACATATGTCCACATAAAACTTTGTACACTAATGCTCATAGTAGCATCCTGTATAATAACAAAAAAAGTGGAGACAACAACTCAACTGTCGATCAATTAAAGAAAAGATAAATGAAATGTGGTATGTCTATGACATGGAATACTGTTTAGCAATAAAAAGCCATGAAGTATTGGTACATGCTATAATATGGGTGAACCTCAAAGACAGTATGCTAAGTGAAATAAGGCAGAAGACCACATAATAACATGATCTCATCTATATAAAATGTACAAAGTAAATAAATTTAAAGAGACAGAAAGATTCGTGGTTGCCAGGATGCTAGGGGCAAGAGGGAGTTGCGTGAGAAATGAGGAGTGATGGATAAATGNGGGGGGGGGGGGGTGAGAATGTTCTAAAATTAGGTTATGATAGTACCTGAGCAACTCTACAAATATGCCTTAAAAACTCTTGAATTACACACTTCAAACAGGTGAATTCTGTGGCATGTAAACTATATCTCAACATGGCTGTTAAACATTGTTTGAGAAAGAGCACGTGTGCTTCCTCCCTTTACCAGAGGGAGTGCAGCCTCTATGGCGAAGAGTTCCATCCCGGTCTTTTAGCAAGATTTGCAAGGTCCACTCGCCTTTTGTTAAAAGTATCACTCACCACCAGCAGAGGGAGCTAAAACAATAGCTTTACCTCGTCTCCGCTCCCAATCTTGTTTCCTGGGAGGACAGGAAAAGTATTTCCAAATTTAAAGAAAATAAAGGATAGTTAAGTTTGTCTTTCCTTACCCCCATCAAAATGATATAAAAGTCTATATGAATATTCATTTCTTTAAAAGAAACCCACACTGATACACTTACATATCCCAACCTTTCAATTGTACGTTCTCTACAACAGAATTATGTAGACACAACAGAATAGAATATGATGCTTGACCCAGTCTTTCTGTGCTCCTTCCCTATCATATGCTTGTATGGCAGTCAGTGAACTCCGGTAGAAAAATCAAGTTAGCCTAACTATCCATAATATGCCCTTATCATTACCCGCTACATACATGCACCTCCTATCTTTGCTCGAGTGGTAATATCATCATAGTGCTTAGGATGCTGGTGCAAAATTATCATTTCCATTGCATTCCAGGCTGAGAAAACAGTTTGTGAAAGGGCATTCATCTGTTCAAGACACTGTATTGCGTATCTACTCTAAGCCAGGCTGTACTGAAAAAAAGCAGGTATAAAAACTGTCCTCATGCAGCCCATGTCCATGTGGGGGGAAAGTGATATTAAACAAACATGCAAATCAAGTGTAATCTGAAATTGTTATAAGTACTTCAAAGGAAAAGCACAAGATAGTTAGAGAAATGATAACAGGGGATCTAATCTAGATTGGGTGGTCAAAGAGGATCTGTCAGAAGGTAGCACCTCATGGACAATAGAGCAGAGAATATTCTAGGCAGATGAAACAGTATTATGTTAGTCTTGAGTCTAGAAAAAACTTGAAGGAGCCCATTGGGAGCACAACGAGCTGAGGGGAAATGGTGCAGTCTGAGGCTGGAGAGTAGACAAAGGCCAGGTATGTACGGCCCTATAGGCTACAATAAGGGGTTTGTATTTTATCTTAAATATAATGGGGAGCCATTGACGAATTGTAAGCACATAAGTGGGTTATCAGAGTTACATTTTTTTAATGTTTATTTATTTATTTATTTTTGAGAGAGAGAAAGAGAGAGAGCACATGCACAAGTGGGAGAGGGGCAGAGAGAGCAGGAGAGAGAATTTCAAACAGCCTCCATGCTGATAGTGCAGAGCCCAATGTGGGACTCAGTCTCACAAACTGTGAGATCATGACCTGAGCCGAAATCAAGAGCCAGATGCTTAACCGACTGAGCCACTCAGGTGCCCCAGAGTTGCATTTTTAATAGACCATTCTGGCCATAAAATGGAAGCTTGACTAAAGAGCCTCAAAAGTAGAAGTAGGAAGAGTATGCTCATTTAAAGAGACCAACGATATTGTTGTGAATGGAATATGAGGTGGGGGAGTAGGGGATAATCGGAAGTTGTAAGGTTCATTCTAGAAAACCAATACATAATCTCTGGCCCATTTCAGGGCAGTCTCCAGATGGCATGGCACAATTCTGTGTTCACTCCAGCTCTCTACCAACACCAATTCCAGCTACATCCTCAAAAAAGATGAGCAACTATGAAAAGCATAGCTAAGCAAACAGTATTGAGTATAGTTTTGTCCTCAATAAGGTTAGGTGGAACCAATCTTAATAGAGAAAAAAAAATCGACCCACTGACATATTTCCCAGAGAAAACTTGACTAATTAAAAAACGTATACGTGCTTCCTAAAGTTTCAGGCCCCTGTTGCACCAGCTGTTAGAGTTCCAATGGTGCATCAAATGAGGGTAATCAATTTTACACAGATAAGGAAAGATAATATTTCAAGCCGTTCTTTGGAATTAACTAAATTTGTATGCATGTTGTAGTGGAAAGAGCATAGAATGTAATTTCAGAGGACGTGGGGTCAGGCCTTATTCTACCACTCACAGCTCTGTGGCTGGGTAATTTACTCAACTTTTCCAAATCTCTGGTTCCCCATCTGTAAAATGTAGATGATAGCAACATCCACCTCACAGAGTGGTTGTAAGCAGGAAATGAGCATATTAAATCTTCAATGGTTTTCCGTACCATTGTCTTAAGTATATGCTTCCAAAAATGCAATGAAGTTCTTCAAAAAAAACTTCTATATAAAAATAGAACTCATTTTAGTATACTGCTTTCTCTTTAATATTTTAACATGAATGATCGTGTAAACCTAATTCAATACATGGAAACATTTTGGTAATTCTCTGCATCAAAAAAGAAAGAAGAAAACAACTATTAAAGCAACTGGCTATTAATTTTCAATATTGTAGAAGTGCTACATATTTGGAAAATAATGACACATGGAATGAATGAAATGAAGGAATGATACTTAGTGTCAAAAGAATGAGACTATTAGTTTCTAAAAACAATAGTTGTATCTTGAAAACAAATACTTGTGTACCTTAAGAGAAATATGGAAATACTTTCAAATACCCTACTCTATCACTTACTCATTATATGACTTGTGAAAAGCCTCTTAACCTTTGCAAACTACAATTTCCTCACATAAAATGGAGAAAATGGGACCTCATTCATAGATTCATTGTGAAGGTCAGATAAAATCAGGCCTCTAAAGCACTTCTGTACAGTACCTGGCACAAGTAGGTGCTAAATAAATGTCAGCTGTTGTTTTTTGTCTCCGTATCTTAAACTATGTTTTTGGTCTTTTGCAAAGACAGTATTTTTGAGTGCTTCTATTTACCTCAGAGATTTTCATGTAGACTAAATTACTTCTATTGCTATTTCAAAAAGGTTAGATGAGTTCTCTCCAAGTAGATTCTGTTCCCATCACTCTGTCAAAATTGCTCTTGTTAAAATTAATGACCTTCACCATGCTAAACCCAACAGACAGCTCCCCCTCTAATAGAAGCATCTTTTACTGTTACTCACTCATTTCCATCTGAAATGTTTTCTTCCCTTGGCTCTCGGCACACATCATTCTACTGATTTTCCTCTTCCCTCACTGGACTGATCATGTTTCTGTGCCCCAGCTTCCCTAGTTGACCTGTTACAGGGTAGACTTCAGAGTACGTCAGGCTCAGGCCTTGGATCTCTTCTCTTTTTGTTCTGCACTCACTCCATTAATGATTTCAAAAAGTCTTGGGGCTGTTAATACCTCCTATATTCTGACTATTTTCAATTTTAGGTTTCCAGCCTAGAGTCTCTGAAAGCCAGACTTATATATTCAACTATATAGTCAGTGTCTCCATGTAGACATATAATATGCTCTCAAAATTAACATGCTCAATTCCAACCTTCTCCATCCCCCCAAACCTTTTCTTCCCACGGCCTCCCCATCTCACTCAATGGCAACTTCAATCCATCCAGTTGCTCAGGTCAAAAACCTTAAATTCTTCCTTGATTCCTTCCTCCTTCTCACAAACCCCACATCCAATCCATCAGTAAATTCTGTCAGCTCTATTCTCAGAACATATCCAGAATCCAACCCCTAATCCAGCCACTTGTCATCGCCTCCCCACTACCACGCTGGCCCAAGCCATCACTTGGATTACAATAGCCTTGCCTTTTCACTTAGCCCTCTTCATAAATCACCTATTCCTCACCTAGCACACAGAATCATTCTTTTACATGTAAATTATACCACGTTGCTCCTCTGCTCAAATCCTCCAGCGGCTCCCACTTCACCGAGAGTAAAAGTCAGGGTCCTTGCAATGACCCTTCCCTCCTCAGTGCTGCCCTGGCCTCTTTGCTGCCCCTCAAACATGGCAAGCCTGATCCTGCCAATGCAGAGGGCTTTGTCTTTGCTATTTCTTCGGCCTGGAGAGGTCTTCTGCACAGATGTCTGCAAGGCCACTCTTTACTTTCTTCAGGTGTTTGCTCAGATGTCACCTCTCCATGGGCCTTGCCCTGGCCATGCTACTAAAAACTGCATTCACCCTCTTGGCTCACACAATTCCTACCTCCCCATCCTTGCTTTATTTCAGCTAACTACCGCCTGCTATCCTATATATTTAGTTATCTACTTGTTAATTGTCTGTCTTTCTAGAATGTAAATTCTCTGGAATGTAAAGGGTAAGAACTTTTGTCTGTTTTATTTGCTTGCTGTGTCTCCAGAACCAAGAACAACATCTTGCCTTAGCAGGCACTTAATAACTGTTTGTTGAAAAAGTGAAAATGATGAAGGGGTAGTTTTCCTAGGCCAAAAAAAAAAAAAAAAGATGTTAATTAACCATAAATATAATTAAAGCCTTAAGGCTTTTGGCACTTATATAGATCAATATTAAATTTTAAAAACTTGCTTATGAAACCAAATCTATTATAGCACACTTAACAGTTGGTCCCTTAGCATGCAATAGCCTTTGTGTATATGCGAGTGTGTGCCTCTGTGTCTGTGTGTGTGTCTGTGTGTGTGTGTGTGTGTCTGTGTATACACGCATATACAAAAATATCTATAACCCACGAGGCAAACACATTCCTTTTATAGTACCTCACTAAGTTTAGTTTATACATCAAACTAGAATTTAAGCCTTAGCAGTACGGTGCTTCTCTATTTCTTCCAAGGATTACCATTCTTGCTTCTCTTTGGGGTAACAGTGATTCTTTGCAAAGCAGCCCCTTTTTGGAATGATAATTAATATGTATAAGAATTTAATTGGAAGGCAAGAAACAGCTTCCCTTCTTTTGGTAGAGTTTTCAATAGAATGAAAACCATCAATTTTTCTTCCTAGAATCTAGAACCTAGGTGAAATACACAAGAGGAAAAGAAGTCACGGGTCCTTAATTAACTACATTTTTTGGATTTTCATGTTTGGTTTTTGTTTTTACTATCCCCTAGTACTTCACAAAATTCCGATCCTTCCAAAAAGCCATCTGGCCAGTAAACTAGCATAAGATCTTATGTTCTACTAGTCAGAGATATTAACTACATATTATTATTATTACAATAAATGTTTTCCTTTACTATTCTAAATTCACCATGTAAGGAAGCACTCTTTTTAATACTCTTTTAAATGATTTCTATTGTCTTATCCACATTATGCAAAATAAACAAAACTTTTACATTGTAAATGGCTTTCAGTGAAAAATTTTGCCTATCTCAATGCTTTCTAAGGAATGACAAGTTAATTTTAGAAATCATATCATATATATTTTCCATTTACACTTCATAATAAATTAAGTTGTTTGGCTTTTTTTTTTTTTTTCTTTTCAATGGTGTCTCTTCTTTTGGATTTTTCTCCATTTCCAAGGTCTGTGATATTCACTTTTTTCTTTATAATTAATATACCTATTCCTCTGAAAGAAGACTTACCAGATTTTTGCCACATGTCCTGTTTTGGGCTATGAGCACAGGCTCTCAGTGTGAAGGTTGAAAAGCATTTGGAAATGGAATAAAAACGTGTTGTCAAATGTTTTGAATTTCATGGAAAAATACAACCCTTTCTGACATTTTATATATAGACAAATCCATAGTATAAAACAACATTAGATATCAACATTTGTGTCAATTACCAACAGTCTGTGGTCACTGGGCACTAGAGTAGTCACTTGAGATTTTTTTTTGACACTGTAGGAAATACTCATCTTGCCCTCAAAAGATTTCGACTTACTAAGTATCAAAGGAAGTTCAACTACTTAATATAGTTACATATCTCTATGCTGAAGACAGCACACCCGCACCTTTTACAACACTTAAAGCAGCGTTAAAATTGAGGTGTTAAAACCGCATTTATCAATATGATTCCTTGCTCCATTTTCCTTGTCCGCTTGCCGCTAGAATGAACTTGCAACCAACAAGCCACCCCCACAATTATATAGCTTCATAAGCCATGGAAAAATAAAAAGAAAGAGGAGAAAATGCCCAAACTTAAAAAGGCAGGTGCAAAGTAAAACTGTACCCCCACTAACTCAGAAGGACAATAATTTTATTAGTGTTTAGATTAGTGTTCACTTCTGTCTAGGAGAAGAGGGATTGCTAAACAAACTAATGGTATAAAAACCATTCTAGGAAAGGTACTCGTTTTTGCATGGGATTTTATTTTACTCTTTCACTGGAAAATCTTACTTCCCAGAAAGATCATTCATGGCACTTGGTCAGTTTGTTAACAAATATTTATTTGTGTGTGTCTGTTTTTAATCATTGTCTATCACTCTCACTAGACCACTAGCTTCAGGAGGCCAGATTTCTGTTCTACTTTTCCATTGTATCTCTAATGCCAAACACAGTGCCAAGCTCAGAGTAAGTTCTCAATAAATATTTATTCAACAAATAAATAATTGTCCCTTTTATAGCACTCAGTGCCTAGCATACTTGAGGCTGTAATAGTGGTTAATAAATTCTTACTGAATTGCATTAAAAGGGTAGTCTTGAATGAGGTGGTTTTGCAATTACAAATTTATTCATTAAAACACTGAAATAATACTTGCAAGTCAGTTGTAACTTTCCTTCAGGCATGTGCTTAATTTGACATAATTTTGTTAAACCCAATTCCAGTTGCAGTTTTCTCTTCTGTTCTGGCCCTACATTATTAAATGCATTTCTTTTTAGCAAAAAGCATAGAAGTCAGGCTTTCCTCTCCCTCAAAAAACTGATTCCTCCAGGTATCCAAAATTATTAGAGGGTGTGCTTATATCAAATTTCCAATTAGTTTGATATAATTAGTCCAATTATATCAAATTTCCAAAATTTCCAATTTTCTAATTAGTAATTAGATTTGGTATTGAAAAACTGAGCATATTTAAACGTAGGTACAGACTATTATCAACCAGCCAGATAGTAGATGCTTAATAACCATATTTCTCCTGAATATTCTTCTTGGTTAAGTAACTGAACAAAACCTTGTTTCAAACCAGGTAGATGCAGCCTTAGTGTTCGACCTGAGCCTGCTTCCTACCAATATGATGTACCTTTCAACAGATACAAAATGCTTATAGTATCTGACGCTGTGCCTACCCATCATCCTGGCCACAGCCTCGCCGGGCTTCTTTTCAATGCTCTCTTTGAACTGCTCCTTTTTGGTTTCGGCTAACTCCTCTTCCTGACATCTGCTCTGAGCATTGATCCTCCCATGTGTTTCCTCTTTCAATTCAGTCTGGCAAGCAGCATAAAGTAGGACCTAACAACACAAGTTTTAGAGTCAGCCTGCTTGAGGTCAAATCCCACATCTAACACTTTGTAGCTGTGTGATCTTAGGCTGCAGTTTTCCCATCTATAGAATGAGCATTTCTATAAAGTGGAGACGTTAATAGTACCTCTCTCATTGGGTTGTTGTAAGGATTAAATGAGATAGCATCTATAAAATGCTTAGAACAGTTCCCGATGAGCAGTTAGTGCTCAAAAAAAGTTAGATATTTATCTATAATCTCTTCCTCCACAATTTCATCAGTCCCCACACTTATATCCATCATCTTTCAACATCAGAATCAACTATGACCACCTCATGAACAGAATTCCCAAACATAAGGATATCTACCCCTGCCCTCTCTCAGAGGCACCAGCCTAAATAGCCAAATGAGTGTTGGACCACTCAAACTCAAATCTGGACTCTTCTTCCCCAAATCTTCTCATTTTTAAATAGCACCACCTTTCTCTCAAAAAGTCAGCTTGAAAACTTCTCTATCTGTTGCATTCTAGCTGATATATTGGCACCTAATAGTAATCAGTGAGTTTACGCTGAGTCAGTGGTCTTTCCGCCACCTTCCCCCTTCAATCTGTCCCCTACTTGGCTGCCCAAGTAAGCCTCCTAAGGAATAGTTCCTTCACTACCCATCTTGTATTGCTCTTGTAACTGACTCATCAAACAAACATTTATAGAATGCCTTCAGAAACTATATTACGGCCCAATGATATAAAAAGGATTAAGAAAGAAGACATTTTATAAGAAGAAATATTAAATTACTGGTATAAAAGCTCAGTACCATCCAAAAGAGAGGGGCATTTATACCTTCAAAATGCATCAAATTTCAGTTGCAATGGGACTGGAAAAGCTCGAATATGATAAAGAACTTCAGAAAAAAAATTTGCCAGAAATATTTGCCACCATCATTGGTTAGTACACCGACACAGTTCCTGTGTCTAAAAATCTTTTTGGTTTTTAGAGCCCTGCATCCAGTCTACCATTGGGAGAAAGCAATAGAAGCAGAGAGGCCATTGCAACAGGCCCGTTATCAAGAATTTATGTCCGGCTCCAATCAAAGGGTCCACATCCAGAAAGATTTGAAGCTGCAGGGGCATCTGGGTGGCTCAGTTGGTTAAGTGTCTGACTTCAGCTCAGGTCATGATCTCATGGTTTGTGGGTTCGAGCCCTGCATCAGGCTCTGTGCTGACAGCTAGCTCAGAGCCTGGAGCCTGCTTCAGATTCTGTATTTCCCTCTCTCTCTGCCCCTCCCCTGCTCATGCTGTCTCTCTCTCTCATTCTCTCTGTCTCTCTCTCTCTCTCTCTCTCAGACATAAATGAAACATTAAAAATTTTTTAAAAAAGAAAGATTTGAAGCTGTAAAGGTGCATGTTATAGTCATCACGTTTCATGATTTTAGAAACTTTTCTCAACTGCAAACTCAACATAGCCAAAGTTAAATTTACGATCTTCTTGTCAAAGCCTGTACCTTTTCCAGGGCTTAAAAGCATGGCTTCAGAGTCCAGTAGACCACAGATTCAATGCCAACTCTGCCACTTTTTGGCAGAGTGACTTTGGAAAGTTATTTGGTTTCTCTGAGCCTCATTTTCCTTATTTGTTTAAGAGGGTAATTATATTTACCCTACAGGTTGAGAGGTATAAATTAGAAAAAGAATGTGTTTAAGTCACTTAGCACAGCACCTGGCCCAAATAAGGGCTCAAGAATGGTAACGATATTTTGCAGTAAATAATCACTGTCTACCCAGTCTCTCAGGCTAGTGACAACAGAGATGTTACAGCTGTTCTGTTCCCTGGAGTCACCACAGTCACCAAGTTCTGCCAGTTCTGCCCCAGAAACCTAACACCTGTCTCCTCCCCATGTGCACTCCTCTATGCTGACGGCTGCCTCCTGCCCAACTCTGCATACTCACACCAGCAGTAAGTCCTGACTCCTGCCCCTGCCTACAACTCATGTCTGACTTCTCCAACAGTTCCCTGTGCAGATCCTCATGTTCTCTTCCCAAAGATGAAACATGACGATGTCATTTCCCTGCAATAAGATGCCTGGGCCCTTAGATGTACCACGATCAAGCCCAAGCTTACTAAAAATGGCATTTAGCCCCCCGTCTCATAATGGCCCTGCCCTGGAGTATCTCTCCAGCTTTACCTTATGCCTGTCTCCCAAGCCTCACACAAGTTCACCCTAAGCTAGAGTCACCCTACTCATCATCTGAAGATTACATTGTGTCACCATCCAGCTCCTAAGGATACCCTTCCAAGCTCCTTCATTTAACGAATCCCTGGTGCCCTTTTCTATGAAACCTTTCTCTAAGGCAGACTTAGTTGCCCTCCCTAAGAGCACGTATTTCACCCCTGTATTCTACTGCATCTTAACAATCTGTTTTCCACATCTGTCTTCTCAGCCTAATGATAAATTACTTGAAAGCAGGTGCCATATGTATTTATCCCCCTTTCCCAGTGCTGGCCATCTGTCCCATATGCAAGAGTTACCTTTGATTAACTACATTCCAATTAAAACTAGGAACTGAGGCTTTACTAAAACTGAAAACTGAGGCATGCTGAATGTAACTCAGACTGTTTCACTAGCAAATGTTGCCAACCAAGGTGAATTCAAAATTTCATGATACATTCTACTCTCATGAGAATCCACAGTAAATGTTCCAAGTACCCATGCCACTAGCAAAAGAAAAAAAAAAAGTGAAAGATCTATTTACCAGTTTTGATCTTACAATGTCTATGGAGTTGAACAGACTTTCTTAAGGAAAAAGCTCTTAACACTTCAGAAACTCTTACTTTCCAAGCATGGAAAGGCCACATATTAAGTGCTTTCTGCATGCAAAACCCTGTATTGCATTAGTCCCTGTTCTACTAACAGTCTTACAAACTTGGTAGATCCTACTTATTCGTCTTCATCTTGCAGATGAAGAAACTGGGCCTCAGGGATGAAGTTCCTTCAAGCACCACAGCTTGGGGATGACACAGCAGAGATTTGAATCCTGGTCCGTAACAACCCGAAACCCAGACTGTGCTGTTCTGCCACACTGCCCTTCCCCTAAGTGACCCAGCCAATGACCCTCTTGCTCTTCTGCCCGCTCCCAGAAATCCTGACGGGAAGTCAGGGAGAAAACTGGGAGTGGGAAAACCAGAGAGAATGTAAACAAAGGACAGTGAAGGTTGATAAGGAAAGGAAGGGGATCGTCTCTTAGAAAATACATATTTCTTGAAACTGCAATGAGATTTCTTTCTGCCAAGTATCAAGCTAAAATCTATGCCAAAGAACAAAAATCTATGAAGCTTAAAATCAAAATGTTAGTCCTAGTGAAAGAAAAATTAAAACAAACAGGCTCATTTTATTAATCCACAAACCTAACAACACTCAACAAAAGGTTTCTGTAAATTTTAATTGCAGCAATCTGGACAATGTTTTATTATGACTCATTTACTTGAACCACAATGTTTGTGCAATATATTATGCCCTGCTTTATGAGATTGTAATTGCAGTGAAATGCTACTATGCATACTCAATTAAAATACACCAGACTTATCAAAATAAAGCATTTTGGGAAACAGCGTGCTCTGTATTTGTTTATTTTACTTTACAAATCCTGAAAATTCAGAAAATTGTTCTTCTAGGTATGCTCTACAATTTCTTCTCCTTTTACTCTTTCTGTCTAGCATCTTGCTTTTCTTTTCTCAAACATGCTTACCAATCATTAGGAGAGAGCTAACTCCTAACATCTAGAATGTCTTCTACTGGCCATTTCACAAATATGTGTCCAGAGCAAGAGACAGGAAGTTTTTGCCCTGTACTTTGCAAAGGGCACCGTATTTCAGTGATGGCCACTCACTCACCTGAGATGACTACTTCCTTTCTCTGAGTCTTGTTCTTGATGGTATGAGTTCTGTCTTTTTTTTTTTTCTTTTTCCTCTGAAAATTGTTTATGAAATAAATATTCCAAATATAACTATCTATAAGTCTATAATCCCTTTACCAAAAACGTCAGGGTCACAGATGTTGCCAAATGCAGAATTTTGGAAGATTTTAAAAAATGAACCACATTGGGAATGATATCCCATATATTATATGGAATCCGGGTAGCAGCCTGCAATTGAGTGCATCTATATTCCTGCAGCAACCTGAGTGAATATGAACATAAAGAAAGACAGACTCGCATCCGATCAGTTCAGATGGTGCCACCAAATTTGTTTCAGAAAACCTCCCTCTTTTCAGAGTTCTTAGGATTTCAGAACTGCAGAGGAGAGGGTTGTGGATTTGAATATACTATAGCAACAGGCCTTGGGAGAAACAGTTCTGGGAATAGGAAACTGTTAGCACCTCATCATTTTGGAGTAAGGCCTATGCTCTGTCTGAGCCCTGCCATTTAAATATGAGCATGTGGACATGGTAGATGTTTAAAAATCCAAGAAGTGTACCTCTAAAAAGACCAGAGAAAGATCCATCATATTGGGCATATGGAAGAGTTTGTCTGGATATTAAATCAGTATTTAGCAGAATTAAATAAAGTTGTGAATAAACAGTAAGGTCATTTAATTTTGAAGTACTTTATTATCTTTTTTCTCATTTCTTTTATTCTTAGTTTGAAAAGAAAATCTACCCCTGGCTTACATGTGAGTTTGGTTGGACATATGTTCTCAGGAAGCAGACCACATACCAGTAGAGCCATGTTCATTATCATCCGTGAAATAAGACAAGGAGAATCAAAACGCGTTGAAGAATTGATAATATCATATCTCACTGTCCTTTCTTTTAGCATGTTGTGAACATGTAGATATATTTAAAAGTTCCCTTATAAAAAAAAATAAAAAAATAAAAGTTCCCTTTACGTTGGATAATATCAAAGACAGATCCAATTGACTGTGTAAAATAGGCTATTTCAAAGTAATGAACGAACTGGACTAGTGCTTTCTCGCAAAATAAAGAATTCAGAAAGAAAAATAGATCTTTATTCTTAAATCCTCCTCCCTTCTCAATTAATTAGACTTTGTTGGTGAAAGGAAGTTAAGAAATTCAGCATTAGCCTGATTATATCATGAATGTAAAATGAGCAGGGCAAATAATGGGCTCTATACTCTTTCAAACAAGTTAAATAAGTCCATAATAGCCCACCAGTTGTGTAAACACTATTTCACTATACTTGTAAAAGAAATATTGACTTACCTGTTAACTAAAATTATCCTGGCATGCTTCAACTAAGCTTATTAGTAATTCTTGTGGTGCACATGAATGTTTTTAGTTGTGGACTTTTATCAAAGATTAAAGAATTAGGAAATCATCCATTTAGCAAGCCCAGAAGGTAGACACGTACCAGATTGCACTTTACCAGAATCGATTTTAAGAACTTGCAATCAAACAGTCTGAGAAGTAATAAGTGATTGAAATTCTGGCATGAGAAATTGTATTACATACCAGCTCATTAACACTGAGATGCCTTCCAAAATCATAAATAAGGATATTTTACCCAGACACAGTGCTAAATGAGTCTACTTTAGCCTACTAACTTTACTATCACAAGTAAGGGTACTGCTGTTTTGCTCTGACATCTCACCAGCATGCATTCCTGAGTTGTCAAGAGAAAATAGAAAAGAATATATTTAAAAGGAAAAATCTTGAATATATAGTTGCTCCTACTCTTCACCATAAAAAACCACCATTCTCTACTCCAATTGGGTCCACTGCAGTACTAAAGATTATACTTTTCTTTTAAAAAAAAAAAAAAAGATATGTGATGAGTTGCCTGGCTGGTTCAGTAGGCAGAACATGCATCTCTTGATCTCAGAGTTGTAAGTTCGAGCCCCACATTGAGTATAGAGATTAATTAAAAATAAAATTTTTCAAAAACAAAAATTAAAAAGTACACAAATTTCTTTCTCAGGGAAATGAGAGTAAACCCAAGATCTTATCCAATTTAAGTCTCTCTCTACATATATACACGTTGGGGAGTGGATGGTCAGAATTCCCAAGGGATTTGGAAAATAACTGAAAGTCATAAGACTCCAGTTAGAATTTTAGTTCTATGACTGACTTACTGGTCACTGTTTGGAAAACCACTTACACTGCCTTTCCTTAAACTTGGAGTCAGAACAATATCTATTTCATAAGGTTTTATGAGGACCCAGTAAAAGCATATGAAGGTGTAAAAGGCTCAATCAATGTTGATGGTCATTAGGACGCAATTTGAGAACCTGATCCTATAAATTAAAATGGCATTTGCCACAAAACAGAGAGACTACTGCTCGGTGTCCTTACTAAAATGTTTTAATCCCCCGGTGTTCAAGGAATCTGACTTGCTGTATTTTCATCTTTATTAGTTAAGATAAAGTGACTAACATACATGCATTCAGGCAATAAAATTACCATTAGCCAAATCATTCTTATTTTCAATCTACATGATTTTCTATCTTTTAAGACCTATAAGGCCTTGGGAGTTCCTCAGGTCACTCCTAAATGTTCATGCTTCCTGTGCTTTCAGGTTTTTACTGAGCATTCTTGCTCATAAGTGATCACAACTAAAACCTCAAGCAAAGCAAAACAAAATTGATTGATTCATCAGTTTGGAGGTGATGGGTAGAAACTGTCTTATGACGAGGTGTTTAAAAGATGACTCTAGAGGGGCGCCTGGGTGGTTCAGTTGGTTAAGCGCCAGACTTCAGCTCAGGTCATGATCTCACAGTTCATAGGTTCAAGCCCCTCCTTGGCCTCTGTGTTGACAGCTCAGTGCCTGGAGCCTGCTTTGCTTTCTGTGTCTCCCTCTCTCTGCCCCTCTCCCACTGGCCCTCTGTCTCTCTCAAAAATAAACAAACATTTAAAAAAATTAAAGATGACCCTAGGATTTTGCTTCTCTCTTTGCTAATGTTCATAATATCTGTGAGTTTTCTCTATAGCAGAATGGCAGCCCCCCTGACTCCAAATTTCCTTGTTCTTACAGCTCAAGAAGCCAGAGAAGATCTTCTCACCCCAGGGTATATGACAATCCCCCAAACAGATTCAGACTGCTTTGCTTGGGTCATACATCTGTCCAGGGGGCAGAGCATATAATAGATAGCCCCACCAGAACTACTTCAAGTTTGGGAGGTAGTTTCCCAAGGAGAAGTGTGGAGTGTTCCTTACCAAAATGAGAGAGGAGAAGCATTGGGCATGCACATAGATGATAGATAGATAGATAGATACTCATGATACCTGGCTTCATGCAGCACAGTTGTCTGTTCCCATTTAATTGAATCAGAAATTCTGCTCTACATGAATTTATTAACAAGCTTCAATTCCTGAAAGAAAAGGAAAAGGCACTAACACAGGTTGAAAGTCTACTCTGCTCTCGACCAATCCAGACATTTTCACATTTAGAACAACACTAGAGAATAATTATCCCCCTTTTACGGAGAAGGTAACTGAGACTAAGGCGGGCTCTTTCTGTGCCTCTGATCAAATAGCCTAAAACTCGCAGAACTTACATTCAGATCTGGTTCTGCCTGATTCACTCTGCAACTAAAGTGTTATGCTCTTTTCAGCAACCCTGAAGCCACAGAAGTATTGCCAAAAGTTTTGAGGCAGATGGTGGACACAACCCTATTTGGATGCCTGTGCTGATAAATCGACCCATCAGTAAATATTTGTGAGGTTTGGGGTCACTACGGTGAGCTTCAGCCCTACAGGTAAAGATAAGACACACGGCCCAGGCCCTGCCTCCAACGTGGTTACAATAAAGTTGGCAAAACAAAACAAATATGCTTTCAAGAAAACTTCAGAACTAAGTTTTGTGGTATTTAGAACATACTGTTCAGTGAGACTCATCTTCCACAGGATTCGTGCTCAGTCTGTGGTCCTCTTTGGACTACAAGCTCTGTGAGGTTGCCGCCGCATCGTGATAGTTGGTCGACAAATACTTGTTGCCTGATGATGAATGCAGACTAAGGTCACGCATGGGAGGTTCACAGAAAGAATATGTCTTGTGTTGCACGTACAAAGTAAGTAATCTGGGGAGAGAAAAAAAAGTGGGAAGGAAAATAGGTAATTAGTAGGCATTCTATGCATGTGGAAGGAATGGATAGAGAAAGAAGAATAATGCAAGAATAAGCAAAGTGTTGGTAGGGAATGTGGTGTGAACAGGGCCAAGTGAAAAAACAGTCCAGGACTGATACCCAGAAACCAGGGTTAACTCTCGGTTTTCAGCAGCCACTCACTGTCAAACCTCCCAAAATCTGGGGGGCCACAGTTCCTTTATTTGCAAAATGAGGAGGATGGAGTTTAAAATTCTTAGCCACCCTGTCCCTCCGTCTAATCCAGAGAATTACAAACTTGCTAATGATGGGAGTCACCCAAGAAAAGAACATGTTCAGAATACTGATTTAGGGCTAAGTACCTATATTATCATAAACGTTCCACAGGTGATCAGCCAGCTTTGAGGGTCATTCCTTCAGTGAAAGAGGGTGGATATACCCGACAAAAAAGAAAAATAGCTTCCCAGTTGGAAAATTCAGAAGTTTATATGAGAAATTTGGTGGGAAAGGCTAAGTAGAAGAATACTGAGAGGCCTTGAGAGCTAAGAGGGTTTTCCACCTTCACGAAGCAAGGAGGCATTGGTGCCCCAGAGTGAAAACTGTGCATTTTTATGAGTTGATGTGACCGGCTTGGGCTGTCACCTCTTCCAGCCACTCTCTCGGGTCTGGAGACGTTCGACTTGTTGCTACTGAGGCCCTCACTCCAAGAAAGCCGCAAGTCCTTTTTCTCCTTTCTCCTGCAGGTTTACTGTAACACACTTGCTGAGGTGTGTGAGAACACACATTTTGCACTGGTACTCGGCAGGGTTCTCGAGCCCAGTCAGCGCCTCTCACCTGCGGGGACTGCACTTCGAGAACTGGGGCACTTGGGAAGAAAGGGCCCCTGAGCAAAAGCAAAGAGCCATCTGTCTGTCTGGTCGGGGCATTGTCTTATCAAAGGTGACTTCCGGGGGATCCAAATCAGCTTGAAAAATAGCCACTTCGACTTCTCACCCCAAGAGTTAGGAAGGCAGTATTGCAGCACTTGCTCATAAGCCGTATTTATTTAGCCATTAACCCGGCACTTTGATTTTAGGGCAAAAGCGAGCTACACTGTGTGCCCTGAGGTAAGGATCTAAAAGGCCACCCATCGTTCGCCCGGGAATGCCTGCCTCCTTACCCTGATAACTTCAGCTGTTTTTTCTGGATTGAATTTTAGTC
>NW_027531999.1:2522662-2522869 GCF_008692635.1 Crocuta crocuta | reverse complement strand
CCATGCGTTGCATCCATTATTAGAAGTGGTCTTGGAGGAAGCGTGCAGCATCCTTCGGTCCCTGAGCGTCTGTGTCCCTCAGGCAGGTCCCTTTCTACTCTCGGGGCCGGGTCACCGAGACGCGGAAGAGAATGAAGGTGTGGGGTCCCCTGGCCCTCCCACGGTGCCGAGCGCCGGAATGCGCCCCGCGGCGGCCAAGCCCTTGCG
>NW_027531999.1:2401194-2522504 GCF_008692635.1 Crocuta crocuta | reverse complement strand
GCACCTCGCGCCGCCAGCCTCCTCCCGGCCCGGGAGCGGGAAAGGAGGGAGGGGGCCGGAGGAGGGAAAGTGCGGCCGGGCGGGGGGTGCCTGGGAAGCCGGGCTGCGCTGACGTCACTGGGCGCGCAATTCGGCCCGGAGCGCTTTAAAAAACAAGCGTGCGAGCGGAGATGCTGCTCCACANGGCATCATGGGCACCTCCCGGGTCGGCGTGCTCCTGTCCTTGCAGGTCCTGCTGCAGCTGGCGGCCGGGGGCGGCTCGCCAAGACCCGGCGCGCTGCTGCGGGGGTGCCCCGCGCACTGTCAGTGCGAGCCCGACGGCAGGATGCTGCTCAGGGTGGACTGCTCGGACCTGGGGCTCTCGGAGCTGCCCTCCAACCTCAGCGTCTTCACCTCCTACCTGTAAGTGCGCCCTGCTCAGCTCCGGGAAGGGGGCAATCGGGCGAAGGGAGGCTAGCCCCAGACCGGCCTGGGGGTCTGGAGGGGGCGGACTAGTTTGCAGAGGGCGTCTGGGACCGACGTGTTTGGGCCCCCTGGGAAATGCACGTGTCTCGGGGGACACGGGCGCACTTTGTAAGGGCCCGCGGAGAAACCGCTTGGTGTCCAAGCCGCGGAAAGCGCCAGTGCGTCGCAGCTTCCCGGTCCAGCTCGAGGCAGGTCGCAGGTCGAAGTCTTCCCAGCGTAGGCATTTGCCTGCTCTGTGGGCATTTGCGCCCCTGAGCCTGGACCGTCAGGGCGGGCTGCCCGGGCGATCCCTGCCCCAACCTCCCCTCCGCGCCCTGGCGCGTTCCACCAAGACGTGTAAAAAGTTGCCCCAAAGGAGAACTCCAACTTGCCCAGCCCCAGGAACTTGCTCTGCATCCCTTGCACGGGCGTGTGATGTAACCTTTTTCTTTTCTTTCTTTCTTTCTTTTTTTCTTTTTTAATGAAGTGATTAAAATGTGGCAACCACAAACCCTGATTAGAGCTGCCAGAACGTTATCTTTACCTTTGGCTGCCCGAGCCGCCCTTTGAAGTGCCCGCGGCCACGGTGTAATCTTTAACCATCTCCTCCTCCCGGGGAGGAAAAGGGAAGTGGGCCGAAGGCGGCGGGGAGGGTAAACAGCGGCGCCGACACCCCAGAGGAGACCCAAAGCTCTGGGTCGTCCCTCGGGGATCCTCCCACACACCCCCTCCCCGCCCCCACCACAGCCACAGGAGCCCCAACCGCGAAGACCAGGCAGCAGCTCAGTCCGCAACTTTGTCTCTGGGAAACTCAGGCCCGAAGGATAACAGGTGGTTGGGTAGATGAAGTGACCCGGGAGGAACCCGATTCTTGGGAACAAGGCGACTACTCCCCTCAAATCCAAGAGACAAACGCGGCGCGGTTCCTTCGGGCAGAGAGACTAGGGTCGGAGCCACTCTGAAAAAAAGGGCACTCGTGGTCACAAGGTGACACGTGTAGGTTTTAATTCGAATCACTGAGGTGAGCCCACCCCACGCCCACGCAATCCGGGTTTCGGCTTCTCTGACATACCTTGGCAGGACGGGTTGGAATGTTTGTGAACTCGCTCTTCCCTCTGTTTAGCTGTTTTCTGGAGAAAAGAAACATGAAGAGGCTTGCACAGCGCCTTCCACTAGATAATTCTTTTCCCCGAGACAGAATGAGAAAAAAAATTAATTTGCTTTAATATTGCATTGAAAAGAAATACTGGATTTTAGTATTAGCAGAGATCAGTGCCCTTCTCATGCTACCATATAAAACTATTTGGGGCGCTTTTCTTTACTTGAGAGGATGGTAAGTTTTTTTGTTTCCCTGCCGGTTTCCCTTCAATTGCACTCATTGCATCTGGTCGTGATATTTTACACGGATGGAAATGACCATTCTCCAAGACTTCACATCTACAGCTGTCTGTGCTGCAAAGTGAAACGCTCATCCCTAGTCTCTGGTTTAAGTGCTAAACTCACTGTTTCAAGGATCCCGTGGTCTCCTATGTAGGGACTTTTTGCGAGTAGTTTGGCAACTACACTTAAGAGTCTGGAATTATCCTTCCCCATCACCCTGAGGAAATCGATTATATGCAAGGGAGGTGTGCAATCCCCCCAAACACTTAACTATTTAAATCATGCACTTGTTATAAAGCATGTTTAAGAAGACAGAAAATAAATTTATGAGTAGTGTCAGGATGCTTTTTTTCTCCCTCTTGAAAGAATGAACATTTGTTAGGCTTCTGTTACTTAAAGTTGGCATCAAATGCTGTTTCAAATTATTTCCCGCATACCTCAAATGCATTTAACTGTGTCCTGCATGTGTCAGATCTTCCTGCTACTGTTCCTTATCTATCATTATAGATAGCCCCTTGGAGTTAAGATACTATTAGGAAGTTAAATTATCATCTTTTTCTCCTGCTGTTTGATGACAGCCTGTACTCTGGCCTAAGGGGAAATTTTCTCAGTGCCCTATGAAATATTAATCCCAAAGCGTCTGAAAAGTGTCACAGCAAACGTTAAATACCTGCTTCTCATGGCTAACATGTCAGACAAAATGAGTGCTAAATGTGGAAATGAGTCCTGACATAAATAGCCAAACTGATGTTCTTCATAATGTGCGATTTCAGAATTTGGTCTCCTTTAGAGCACAAAATGTCAGGAGCCACGGGGTGCCCTTTCTTCGTTAGGTGAGGGGTTTAGGGGTTTTTTGGGTTTTGTTTTTACAACCACAGGAACTCTGTGCAGACGTTAAGGGTAGATGGTGCCCTCTTTTGGTTACACCTAGAATTACCTGATCATTTCTGCCTTCATGTACACACTCATAACTTAAAAGAGAAATTTTTATTTACTCATATTCAAATAAAAAAGCATGTATTGTAATGGTTTACTTATTCTAAGAAATAATTTCCCCCTGCTCTTGAAAGAGACCACTGAGTTGTAGCCCCTTACCCCTGGGGCCCCATGGTAATTAAGCTTTGGCGAGAACATGGAAGTCTGCCAGGACTGATGTGGGTAAAAAGCCAGACTACTGTCTTCTATTGTTTGTGGCAGGTTATCACAATTTATTTGAGTCAAAATATTATCTCTTAATCTTCCTCCTCTCCCCGAAAAAGAACAAGCATTTAATTTTCTTCAAACAGATTGATGATGGCAAGTTGCAGCTATAAACATTTGGCAAATGGACTTGCCATAATCTGGTGGTAGCTGGCTAGTTAGACTCATAGGTAAAGAAAGTTTCCTAACTCTCTTCATATAAGGCAAGAGCTATTTATGTGCAGTTTTATCATCTTCTTTCCCTAGAAAAGCTCAGTCCTATAAGCCAGTCTAAACATTAATATTAATTCTCCTTTCTTACTGAACTGAATTCCCCACTAGATCTGCAACTGGACCACCGAACATTCTGGAAACATCTGTCTTAATCTTTCTCTCTCTTTATCTCTTTATCTCTTTCTCTCTCTCTTGGAGTTGTGTTGGGCTCTGATGTCACAAAATAATAAATAGGCTAATAAAGCTCACTCTGCATAAGATAAGGAAAACACTAAGGTTGACATAAAAGCAGGCAATGATTGTTCACAATGTTTAATACAACACAACCTACCAGTAGTGATCTGTCAGAAATAAAGTAGCTCTAACATATAATCTTATTATAGGGAAACTATTTTAATGCATGAAACGTGGACATTTTTTGCTAACTGGGTCTTAAAAGTAAGTTCCCTTATGCTGCTTAGATGTGTCTTTCATCCAGTTGGTGTGGCATCCACATAGAAAACTAAATCCGTATGAACATCCTAATATAGTTTTAGTATAGGAAATATACTTTTCTTTATTGATCTAGAACAGACATTTTAATTTTTAAATGAAAACTGAGTTTTTCCCTGCTGTTGCTTAAAGACATGAACATTTCATCCACAAGCAAATTCATGTCACATGCACTAAAGGAACCGGGAGAATGATTTTTTTTTAAATTTTCGTATAGTTTGCTTACTTTTCCATATGTAACTTTATAACAAAATTTAATTTTACACATAGTTAGCAAAACTGGAATTAATAAAACTGATCAAAAACCTCAATTATAACTAATTAAGTATGGCCCTGGTGTCATACATATGTTTTAAGCATTTAAGATGCAGTTTCAAAATTAAAGAATATTGTTAGAATCTTCTTTGAAATGGCTTAATATATTTCTGCTTCTCTTCAAGCAAAGAAAAGTATTTTAAATCAAGGAAAGTGTCTATAGTTTAGAAATGATTACAAAAGCCATTAACTGTTTTAACGGTCTTAATATTTAGATCAGTTGCAAAATTTACACAGTTTGCTCTACAGACTGCTTTCAAAATTCGTTGCAAATATAATGATGTCAATGAATATTTCAGTTTAGAGAAGTTCTTTATTTTTCCCCAGGATTCCTAGGATTGTTTTAGAAGTGTTTTTGTTATGGGGGCAATTACTGAAACTAATTGACGAAATGATTCCGAGTGATTTTTTTAAGTACTGGTTCTGATTCAAAAAGTTTTGTGGTGTAGACTTAAAATAAATATTTTATTGAATATGATCAACATGTGCATGGCAGAGTTTGTGTGACAAGAATGAATTTTTACATATAAGAAATATGATCTTCAATCAGAGACTTAATCTTTTTTCTCCTTATGCGTTTTCTTCAAAGTAAAGGAGTTCTGATAGCAATCACAAACAAATTAGAAGATGGAATTAAAAAGGAAAGCCTTTGTAGTTCAATAAAATTCTGCTTTGATAATGGAATCATTCCCACTTGGATGTGTTTAAAGAAGTTCAGAAACTCTAAGCTGGTCTATGATTTCTCATAGTTAACTTTTTATCTGAACGGTTTGACTTTTTTTTTTCCCATTTCCGAGACATCTAAGTGTCAAAGGCATAGAAATAGTATCCGTGTAAGCAAGTAACCCAATAAAGCTGTCATATAATTAAAGACGTTGCAGGATATTTGTAATTTAATAACTGATACCTCATATCTACCTACCTTAGTAAAGCATTTTTCTATATTTTCCTATTAAACTCATACATTTAAGTCATTTTAGCTATAAATTGAAGTATGTTCCCAATTAACCGAAATCATATGCCATAAGATAGAAATGAAAAACAGTAGTGAACTCTGCATTGAGCAATTTTGTGAAGTAATTTTTTGTTTTTGTTCGGTTATTTATATGAATTTAGAATAATGTTAAATGGCACATTGCCTTGTAAACACCCCACAAGCGGATATTTCTGGAAAATTGAATTCGTGAACAAGCAAATTCCTTCCTATGAGATTCAACCTCTTCACTTCTGTTGCAATGTTTTCTTTTATGAAGTCTCATTTTATAGTAGAAAGATGAATCAGACTGGCATCAGAGCCACAACTGATATACCACGTACGAAAGAAAACAAGCTGATTATCTAGTCCTGTTGCTGTTTTTGCTGTATCTTAGCAGAATTTCATTTGTTAAGTGTACCCATGAGTTCTAACCTGCTGCAACTTTTTTATTCCCACATCTGTCAGCTTCAAGCCACATTTTTATTCACTCGTTATAGATTCCAACTACACTCTTGGTTTCACCCAGGAACTCATTTTCTATCGGAAAGGGAGAGATTTCATAGCCTATAAGGCAGAATTTTTCATAACAGTTTTCATAATTCAAAATTAACTTTGTTCTCCAGAGGTAGGAAGCAAGGCCCATTCTTGAAACCCCTGGCATTTTCTCCTACCTTTCCCAGATAATTTTTTTTTATTACATTGATCGAGGCCAGTGGAAATGCCTTATTTGAAATTGGTAGGTAGAAGAACATTAATCATTTGGTCTCAAGAGATAGAATTCTATTATCTAGTGGCAATGCTAAAAGACTGTTAACAGGGTATTGGCATTGGTTGGAGAACTGTATAAAAGAGGCTTCGGAAGCCAGACTCCTTCCTCATACCTTCCTATAGTTAGTACCTCCGTTCTAAATGTTTAAGTCTGGGATTGGAGAAGCAGAAATTTACTGTGAAAGGATGCAGAGGAACCAGCCCTGTCCATGAAACCGTCTGTCTTCCTTACGGTCAGGTGGAAGAACATTCTAGGATGTGATGATGAACTCTATTTCCTTCAGGGTTTATCGACCTCACTAGACTGTGAGCTCCTCCAGGATAGGAAAGTTCCCACTTTGTAACCCGAGTGATCACACCCAGTGCCTGACATTTAAGGGATGTTCAGGAAATATTTACACTGTTGAGCCAAATAGAATCGGCTGAACCAGCTGCTGAAATCCCAGCGGCTAATTATCAGTCGGAGAACAACTACTTGTCCGCAAGTAACGGGACAACAGAGGGCTTTCCGCAGTTATGGCCCAGCCCCACTTGAAAAACAAATTGTTTCCAGCTTAAATGATGCAATGACCTGTAAATTTGAACAAACACACCATAATTTACATATCAAAATTACTTTATTATAATAACAGCTGACATTTATATTGTTCCTCCTGAGTACTAGGCATTATGCTAAGTACTTCACTCATTCATAGGCCCCACAAACACCCTATGACACAAGTATTATCATCCCTAACTGGTGGGCCTACCTGCTTATTGCAAGGGTATTTACATTGTTCAACATGTTTGGGGGCCTCTCTGACATTATCTTCAGGGCCAGTTTGCCAGAAACAGAGGAAAACCAGCCTTCTAATTTACAGTTATGCTTCACAGTAATTGTAATTGGTGCTGAAATATTCCAGCACATTTTTTTTTTCAGGAGGAACACAATTTATGAAGCTCTAATACAGAAACATTCCTTCAAGGAACGGGGCTATGCAGTTTTTTAATTTTCAGTAAAATGAGAATTACATTATGTAGCTTCCAGCCAATATTTTAAGTTTAGTAGATATCTTTTCATATGTCCATTTTGTTACTACCACAGAAACCATTTCTCTTATCTCCAAGCCAAAGATAAATCGTGGCAGCTGCCTAAGTATCATAAAGAGTGATCAACAGACTAGTAATCTTCCAAGTAAAAATAAAACTTCTTTTTTTTTTTGTCTATGACCAGATCTATATGTCAAATAAAATAGCTGAATTCTTCAGAACTATTTCTCAATTCAGAGAGACATGAACTTTCTTAATAAGCAAATTTTATGTGAGTTCATTTTCACTTTAAAACCGATAAGATGAATTGCTGTCATAAAGGTTGCCATATATCATTTGATTCAGAATAGAGATTATGTCAAAGTTTTACCTACTTTATCTACTGTCTGTAAACTATGCATGGTTTAATGGTTGGGCGAGTGATACAGACTTCTGCATAAATTAGAAATCTGAATAAATCATTGAAAAGTTCCCTCCTTCCAACAAAGAAAACCTCTTCCTAAACTATCCATCCTATTTCTTCAGTCTTTCATTTCATTTGCTGCTGTAAACCTGATGTGTGTTAATCATTTATGGTATTACAAAGTCAACATGAGAAACCAATAGCTGGCCAATTAAATTAATTATAGGATGTATTCAGTATAAAGAGAACCTCATCAAGTAAGAATTGATGTTTAGAAAATGTACAATACATTGGGATATAATCTCTAAAATCTAAAACGCCACTCTCAACTCTAGTTTTCTGTTAACATTAACAACTGAAAATTTTCAAGTGTCTCATTTTTAATGTATACACATTTAGTTTCTGCATTCATTTTATCCTCCTTGCCTTCAGAAGGAGTTTGGCTTCATCTTCTAAAGAGGACTGTGGTCATCAGGGGGGAAGAAAGCAGTCTCTGTCATGCACACACTCACACACACAGAATCAACATACCAATAAGAAGCGGTTCCTTTTGCGCCACTTGCCGGGTGGAAGGGATACATAACGTGGACATGGCATGACAGGGGAGAGCCGACTCTTTCAAGGGGAGAGATGAGGAGCTGGCTGTGTGAAGGCACCTTCGGTTTAGTTCAGAAGCTGAAATGCAGAAGACAATTGTCCTGGCAAAGGGAGCCCAACTCCAGCTGAGAACGCGTGCACTGAGCTGACCTTCCTCGTCAGCCTGCCAGCTGAGATTAAGCTTTCCTCAAGTGGTCCCTTGTTAGCCCAGCCTTTTCCCCCGGCGTTGCTCATCTTTCACGACTGGAAGCCAAGTGTTTCAAACTGTTACTCGATTTTGCAGCCAAATTCCTTTATTTCCTCCTTCCTCCTCCTCCTTTTCTCCCTCACACATTCACACACACACACACACACACACACACACACACACACACACACACAGTGATGGCTAACCTTACATTCGTGCCATCCTTTCCAAAGTCTACACTCAGAAAAGAACGTAAGAATTTTTATGTTTCACTAAAAAACTGGTAAATATTTTTGTGCTTCTTTTTTTTTTCTCGAAACCTTGATTAAGTAGAACAGGGACCTCTACAAAAGATGTCTATTTGCAAAAATAACCTGCCTTTGATCAAAAAACCCACAAAAGTGTACTTCTCAGGAAAGTAGAAAAACCACACATGATCTCAAGTGGAAAAAATATAAAGAATTTGCTGAATTTTTAACCTTAGTACATAACAAAGATATTATTTTAAAGTTGGTTGGTTAATGTGGGCTGTGTTAGAAATTTCATTGTGTTGTGTTTGGGTTTACCCAATGTTATTTTAATGAGTTTATTGGTTCAACACACAAAACACCACATGGCACTTGAAGTTTTCAGGTTATAAATTTTCTTGTGAGGCACTTACTTGGAGGAACTCTGTTACATAATCAATTGGTCTTTAAGTCTATCAGCACAAAATAACCTCTCACTTTTTGTATACATATACAGTGAAGATGATTTGGTTATAAAAACCAAATAAAATTTTCCATGGAAGGAGTTACATTCTTCAATCATCTATTTTGTATAGATATTGAGACTTTTGCAATAAACATTTATTTCACCATGTTTGTTGAATGAATCTACAGAATGAGTTTGGAGTCTTCTAGTTAAGACTGAAATAAGAAATCTTCTTTATTTTCTCTTCAAACTTCCTTTCCCGAAGGGCCCCTTAGCAGACATGCCTGCATTTGGCCTTAGACCTACTCAATAATTGTTGTCAACTGCCCAACAGAGTAAAGCCTAGAAAAAACAAATGCCAAGAGAGGTGGAAAGACTAAATGAGAAAATCTGCTACCCAAAAAACAGTGCAGGCAGAACGGAGAGACTGGGAGGCCTCCATGAGGCATGGGATACACATGGTCCACTTCTCCTGTGTCCCTTTTTATCCTTCTCCATCCCCTGATTCCAGATAGTATCAGAGGACTGGAAGCGTGTATTTTCCTTATCTNCCCAGGGCTTTAAAAAACAAGATGAAGGGAAGTTTAGAAAGAAGAGTCTTCGGGATTAAAGTATCAACTCTAAGTGCACTGAAATTGGGGTCTTTGATTTTAACTTGGGGGAAGCCGCATCACTATTCCCGGGTGGGAGGCCTTCACTCACAGCGGCCCTCTCTCCTCGGCAGCTGTTGGCTCAGGCAACGGAGGAAGTTCAAGATCTTTTTTCATTCAGTCTTCAAGCTCGGGTAGCAAAAGGAAATCCTAGTTAAACCAGATTCTCCCAGGGTGTAAGCATATCTCATTTGAAGATCTCAAACGTTTTAGCAACGTGATTAACCAACAGCAAGTTTCCACCTTCCACCTTACAGCTGCTGGCCATCCAGCATAAAGTCCACTTCCCCAGGGTCTTATAATCGTGAGAAGTGTTAGGTGGATATGGTCTGGTCCCGGATGACTATTAGATAGTAATTTGAAGCCCCCTTTTACCTTAGCTATAGAAACTCCTCAGAACATAGCTTATTGTATATTGGGAAAAAAGGCTAATTTTGATAGATGTACATTAATTGCAATAAAACCAATTCAGAGCTTGAGCTAATAGCCAGCTACATTTAGAGTAAGTTCCACTATAAAGAACTAAGGGGGCACCTGGGTGGCTCAGTCGGTTGAGTATCCAACTTTGGCTCAGATCATGATCTCGCAGTCCATGAGTTCAAGCCCTGTGTCGGGCTCTGTGCTGACAGCTGAGAGCCTGGAGCCTGTTTCGGATTCTGTGTCTCCTTCTCTTTCTCTGCCCATCCCCCGCTTGCACTCTGTCTCTGTCTCTGTCTCTCTCTCTCAAGCATAAATAAACATCAAAAAGAAATTTTTAAAAAAGAACTAAGGATAATCTTTTATGCACAAATTACCAGAAGGACTAAGCTGTATACCTAAGTTCACATTACACAGTGCAAAACTGAAATTTAATCATGATTGCTAGAGCATTACCCTAATTGCCCAAATAAACAGAATTAAAGTCACTTAGATGGGTTGCAGAGGTTTCTGATGAGCCAAAAGCTGTGTCTCTACCCGGGGGATTTAGAATGTAAAGGACCTTGGAGTTCACCTAATCCAACCCCTTCATTTCACAGATGATGAAATTCATGCTCATAAGAGGTAAATGGAATTCCCGAAAGCCACATGGCTGGCAAAGATGGAACTGGAACCCAGGTCTCCTGAAAACCCCAGATGAGTGTTCCTTCTTGTCACTTTTTTGTTCCAATGCCAGATACTCAAGTGAATTCTAAAATCCCCAGTTACTTTTCTAGATGTGGCCACATATCCTGTTGCTTATGCATATTGTATACATAAATTTTTCTGTCTGAACTTTGACCTTTTCATCTTTTGGGGGCCCATTGTAAATGCAGATACAGTGTCTATCACCTAAAAATCTGCAAAACAGAAGGAAACAGTCAGATCTGGTTTGAGGAATAAATAAATAATTTCCCATATTTCTGATCATAGTAGCTAAACATGTGTTTATTATCATTTGAATTTCATCTGTGACTTTAATTTGACCAAGTTTCGGTTGTCTTCGTGTCTCTTGTATGTGCTCCCTTTCTCGTCCAGCACTGAGGTTGCATTAGTTCAGGCTCTTGTTGCCGTTTGTGCGGATCACTGCAGCAGTCTCCTATCTTGGTTTACAAAGACCCTCAAGACACACACATTCTCTACCATCACACTAGTTGGTCCAAGATGCAACTCTGGTCATGCCTCTCTTATAGTCAATCCTTCAGTGGTTTCTCATGATTTCATGAGAAAGTTTCATATCTCAGTTAACCCACAAAGTAAGCTTCTCTTGCCTCATTCCTCACCCACAAACTCTGCTGCCAGTTCCACTGCCTAGCCCCTCATGCTGTCTTCTCCAGCCACATCAAACTACACCTACGACTTCCATGTTTCATTCCTCCAGGGGTCCGTTCACATATGTGAGTGTCTGCTTGGAATGCCTTTCTTCTTTTTCATTTTGCTGAACTCTATGAGTCTTTCCACAATCAGTTCAACCATTACCTCCTCTGGAAAGCCTTCTGTGACCCACCACTACAGAAACCTCTATCTGATGCTTCCACATCGTGATGAGCCCACCTCTGTCATAGAACTCATCACACTTGATTACCATACTTGATCTGCTTGTCTGTTTTCATTCCTGGACTATGTATACCCCTTGAATTGTAGATTCTCTTGGACCAAAGAAGAAAGAGTCTTCCTGGGACTTAGATCTGACACAGAATCCCATGTACTTTTTTCCCCCCAGCATCCCTGTGTATTCATCATGTTTTATAATTTCTGCATTTTGTAATGCTTTGCTCTCTTGGGGACTTGCTGACCCAGGAGAGACTGCCTCTCTTGGGGCAATCTAAAATTCCTAAAAATAGCCGTGACTCTCACGCTAGTGTGCCTTTCACATGCAAGCCAATGAATGCAAAGCCCACACCCTCACCACCTTCATTATTGGGCTCCTACAGGGCGTTTGCAGTCTAGGTCAGTATTGCCTATCTTAATCACACAGGGCCAGGTACCAGACCACTCCCATGGCCCCTGCACCACAGAACCTGCTGAAATTATTTAAATTAATCAATTCCTAGCCTGCTTACCCCATCCCTTCCTCCACGTGGAAACCACGATAAAACTTCTTGCCCGTGCTTTCTTCTCTCTCCTTCTTCCTGCTAACTGACCCTGTGCTCACCCATGTGGTCCCACATGGCCTTATGTGCCCCTACTCTTGGGAACTGTAAGAAACTATCTTTTCACTAACAATTGTCTCCTAATCTACTGTCCATACCATACCTAAATAACATTAAAACCTATATTTTATTTTTTTAAGTTTTTTCATTTTTATTTATTTATTTATTTGGTGTGTGTGTGTGTGTGTGTGTGTGTGTGTGAAAGATAGAGAGCAAGTGGGGGAGGAGCAGAGAGAGAGAGAGAGAGAGACAAAATCCCAAGCAAGCTGGGCATGATCAGCGCAGGGCCCAGTTCAGGGCTCAAAACTCACAAACTGTGACTTCATGACCTGAGCAGAAGTCAAGAGTCGGATGCTTAACCCTTTGAGCTACTCAGGTGCCCCTAAAACCTAGATTTTAAAACACCTTCTCTCCATGCATGCCTGTGTCAGGGCCCATTCAAAGGACAGTCAGTACCATTTCCTCTCCTTGGGGGCACTCTCCTTCCTGTTCCCCTAAACTCCACGGAAAACCTGCACTTTTCCACATCTAAAATATAGGGCACCATTTTTTTGTCCATCAAATGTGTAACAGAAACTGAAATAAACTGATCATCTCGGTCTTATAACGTGATAGAGGAAGGTCCTTCCCTCCAAATGTGGCAGACTGCAACATTTGTAAACTCCCAAGAAAGAGAGAGACAAAAAAAAAAAAACAATTCAGAAAGTGCTCTTAACACTTTTACCCCCAATTTCTCATTTGACCCTCATAACAGACAGTAAAATAGTTACTATTACCCCTACTTTAGAAATGAGAACATCCTTGACAAAGATCACAGACCTATCTTAAGTAACCTTGGCAGGCTACTCTGTGTCTCAGTTTCTCATCTGTAAAATGGCAATAATTAATGATATCCACCTCACTGGAATGTTGTGAAGATTGCTAAGATACTGCATGTAAAGCACTTTTACACAGTACTTCCTACGTGGAGCATGCATTAAATGTTAAGTGCTATTGTCTTTGTTAGTGATGAAATAACAGTTGTTAAAACACTACACCCATGTTTTTCAAATACAGTGTGGCCTCTTATTGGTATTCTCCAAAATAGCTAAATTCATTGCCCTAAAACTTTACAATTCTCATTAAATGGAATTTTTAATGTTAAAAACAAGGGGAGAATATCAGGGAGGTACCTACTGGGCAAAAGAACAGGGAAGCAAAAAGGGGCAGCTTCGAATGAGTAGTGTATCACCCAGCACTTGTTAAGTAGAAAGATTCTTTCATCTCTGATCCTTGGTATCAAGTAGCTAGAAGCTTCTGTGTGCTGATTGAAGTCTCATATTTTCACATGGGTACCTAGCATTTCGTAGACACTGCACAGGCCTCCAGGGTGCTTGATGACTGAGTAAATGCTTTGTTACAGATCGAAGTCCGTGCTTCACATGCGATTCAATGAGTAGCCCACACTTTGTGGTCCTGGGCTTAAATTGTTTTCCTGCTCTCATTTTCATCTCACCCATCCCCATGATTTTTCCGGAGTATGTAGGCAAAATTCAGTTTGGTACCTGCCTGAGCTATCAGAAGCCCCATCTCAGCAGCTGACCTGCTGTAGCATCAGACAAGAGATAATGGATTTAGGAGGGCAGAGAGGACATAGGGAATCCAGCCTTTCTCAGAGCCAGTGATGCACCCAGGAAAACTAAAAATGTGTTTGATTTTTAAAGTATATTAACAGCTGAACAAATAATTCTACTCTAAGGGAAAATAAAACGTGTATAAGGAATAGGTTTATGTCCATCTCCTGAAAACACCTTCAAAGGAGTCGAATTTTCATGAGGAATTTCGGTAGCTGTCTTTGATAAAGAAGCAGTTAGTTAAATACAATTGCAGGAAGGATCTTTGCAGGCAGTGATGACAACGAGGCTAAAATTATTTCCTGGAGAATAATAGATACTGATGACTTGAAACTGTTAGGGGGAGGGGATTCAAAGTTAAATAGAGGGTCAAAGTATCACTCGGGCTTGTCTTTGAGCAGGGGGCCTTGGAATTAGGCCCAGTGATCCCCAGCAGAGAAGAGAGATGGGTGGGCGGTTATTGGACCAGACAGCCTTTTAATTCTGCTGGATGAGCCCTGTGTCCCCATCTCTTCAGATTCTCTACAACCTCCTGCAGAAGAGGCAAGCTGCTTCACCCATGACCAATGAAATCAAGAGAGCAGGTCTGAAAAGGACAAGGAAAATCTCCCCTATAGGAGCACTTTCATATCTTACTACATGTGAAAAGATGATTCTGGAATTCTCCAAGTGCCTACTGAATTAGTAAAGTTAGGAAGCTGATTTATTTTACAGCCCTAAAGCCAAAACTGAAGGACCGTTCAGGCAGACATCTATTACATGTTACCCAGCAGCACAGATGGGACAAGTGGGATCTCTCGGATGAGCTTTCTTAAGTCATTTAAACAATCACCAAACCAGGCTGAATCAGAAGGCAGCAAAACTCAAACAATTTCCAATGAAGAGTCAGAAGTGTCTCTCTCAGGCAAAGTAAAATTCTCCAGGTGCAGAGGGGATAAGAGAAAAGTGACAACCCAGAAGAGACGGTGGCAAATAAGGATAAAGAAGTGTTAAGAAACACTCAAAGGTGAGGTGAACTGCAGGATAGAGAGAAGCATGAAGCATGAGGACAGGCTGCCAAGATGACATAGACCCTGGCTGCTATCTCCTGGGGGGAGTTGGTGCACCCAGCCGGTAGACATCAGTCTCAGGGCATCTACGTGCACACTCACACATACTGCTCATGCGTGCACGTGATGGCGGCACATCTCAGCATTTACATGTGGAAGAAATGGAAACTCATTTTGGAAACAACCTCAAAATCTCTGAACACCTATCTACACTAGCTGTAGGATGATAAGGCAACTGGCATCCTCCTAAGAGATGAGAAATAATTAACACTATAGTGCGACAAAACAAAGCAAACGTGCAGAGGAGCAGTGTGCTGGATTAGCATCTAGTCCATGATTCTCAAATTGTCTGCACATTAGCTCCATCTGGATTCTAATATAAACCCCCTCTAGGCCTAGATCCCACACCATACCGACTCAATCAGCATCTCTGGGGGGACGAAGCTAGGCATCAGAGTGACTTTTTACTCCCCAAGGCAAATGCAACATGCAGTCAAGTTTTGAGAACCATTGAACTAGATCTAGCTACCCCACTAATCAGCATCTGGCAAGATGCATAAACTCCTTGCCTCAGTTTTCACATCTGTAAAATAGGAGAGGGGAGCATATGCTCTGAGGTCTCTCCAATTCTCTATGAATCTATCAGCCTGACATTTGCGTGTGTTGTGCTGGGACAGGTGTAGCAAGATTGCAGAAAATGGAAGGTTTCTACACACCCACACCCACACCCATTTTGTGCAGCAAATCTGGGAGCATTGTTTACTCTCCTGCAGTGAGCATTACTTAAAATGACTTTATTTGTTTTGCAGTTTAGAGGGCCTCTGTAGGTAGCCTCAGGAGCCCATTCATTTCATTAACATTAAATCAACAAGCAGACCTTCTTTCTGCCTCTCTCAAGCAGGATTAATGGATTTTGGCATGATTTGTGCATCTAGCAGCAAAACCTCTTGCTGAGAAAGCTGGCAGGCTTGACTAATTCCCAGCAGTGCTAACTTCATAAACTTACTATAAGCTTTTAACTTTGACTGAAGATTAAAGGTAATGACTTCACACTGTTACATTTGAACGCATGACACTCAAGATGTATAAAAACTATACAAAAATGACAAACTTTGATAAATTAACATTATATATATATATTTGCATGTGTGTATATAGATATGGTTTCTATGCTTATGAAAATATTCAATTCTGTGTATGTAAAAAAGGATCCTCTTAAGCAGAGGAAAAGATTTATGCAATAAATAATGTATACTAAATAGAACATTGACAGTTGTATACGTTAAGTGGAAGCATAAAAACCTATGGTTAGGATACGATAAATATGCCAATAGAAGACCCAGTTTTGTGTGAAGCTGTAACACGATGGACTGTTGAATATGAACAATTTTCTAAGAAACAAAATGATTCCGTTCTATGAGACCAGTGTTCACCTATAAATAATCCCACATATGAACTATGCTTATATATTTTTTTCTTCCAGATAGTCTTTAAATTCAAAATTCAGAGAAGTCTGCATGAAGAAGGGAGAGAAAGGGAGAAAAATACAATATTTCCAGCCCATCTGACAAGACTACATAAAAAGCTTTTGATCAAAGGGTCTTAAGTACACTTTACTGGTGTGACAAACAACATTTTTATCCCTTTATTAGATTTATTTTCTTCTGAAAACTGCAGTGACCAGGGTATGGTTTGTGAAAGAAAGCTGGCAGGGTTGTGTTCTTTGATTCCTAATTAACACCTTCGGTCTCAAAAGAGAACCAACAGAAATACCATAAAATGTTGCAGCTGCATTGTGATTCCGCTTGGTTGGTTTGTTAAAAGTCGGCTGGGCATTGGCGGCTGCAATAAAGGGAAAGCTCAATGGATGTTTTGTATTGTGCCCACTGAAGTGAAAGAAGGCAACCATTTTATTTTTCAAACGGGCAGCTGCAGAGGGAGGCTTAAATGGAGCTAAATACAAGATTTACTGTTAATTTATAGTAAATAAATAAGGAAAATAAAGCCTAACATTCCAGTTTTTACAGTCACATAGAAATTTTAGAGAGAAATTATTAAGGAGGACAATTTTGGAGCTTTTTAGCAACCAATTTGGGGAATTTGGCAACAAGGAAGAGCATTCATTGTTAAAATCAAAATAGCCTTTTTGAAAGAGCTGAGTAAGCCAAAGCTTTGGAAATTGTCATTTCCTCTTTGAAAGGTAAAGGTATATCTTCCCTGTCTTTGGTAATGTAACTCCCTCATCCCACTTTATTGAAACCCTAAAATTTATTCAGATCGGAATTAAGTAAGATTCCCTACACCCCCACCTCACTTTTTTTTAAAGAGCTTGGAGTTGAATTTTGCCTTGGGTAGGGGAATAAAGGAGGCATTTAACTCTGGTCAGATAAATCTCACTCACATTCAAAAATGCAATTAAGGAAATATGTAAATCTAGATGTTTCATCAAATGCTAGCTAAGGGGTTACTAGTTCTTTTCGAACACAATGACTGAACTAAAGAACTTTAGTGTCTGTGTAAGAACCATTGTCCAAGCCGCAGTCCCTGTTGGAAACAGAGTCCGGCCTGGCCGTGGGAAATACCTACATATTTGACACAGGCCCTATTTCTGAGAGAAAGGGGATGGAAGAGAAAGTATGGCGATTTTACTGTTGCATTCTAATCAGCCATGATCTGCCTAATTTGCTTTGATCAGGAAGATAAACTAATTTTTCTATGGGCTGGATAAAAGTAATTAGCAAGCCAAAGCTTTCATGTTATTTCAAAAGAGCTAAAGTAAAGAGGATCAGAAATTGTAATGGTGGGAGCTAAATACATCTTTTCGGCTCATCTGAGAGCATTGTTAGTTCAAAATAGGATACGGACACAGAAGAGGAACTCTGGCTAACGATAGTTTCATGGGCTGCACGACCATTGTAAATCCTGGGATCTACAATGCTATGTAACTAAACAGAATTGCCAAGTGGTGATTTATAATTGGTGTCTGTGTCATGTAGCCCTGTTCTTGTACCTTTACACACCTTTACCTTTACTACCTAGTCCTAAAACATTGTTGGTTTTTCCAGCAGCTCTGCATTTAAGTTGTTATATTTCAGTGGGGGTAGCTGGATGTGATTATTTGAACCCTAAGCTGCTGCTCCTCTAAAGCACACAGACATGGCCAGCTTGGGATCTTACGATCCTGGATACACTAGAGTGGGGATCTGAGATCAAACTGAGAAAGCTAATCAGGAACCTGACTCTCCAGATGCTTAAATTTCACAGCCTGGTTCACCGGCTTTTGTGCCAGTCACCAGCTTCAGTAATGCCGCGTTCTCGTCTCTTGTTTTTCCCTAAACACCCAAACACATGTAGTTATTAGATGAGAAGGAAAGATTCTGGAATATGGGATTTTGTTTCTTAAAAAAAAAAAGTCTACTATTTAATGTTACTTTTTTTTCTTGTTGATATGACCTTTGCTTTACTTCCTTTTCCAAGCTGTTGTACTAGATATGGTATCTGTAACCCTACTGTAAACTTAATTGCTTTTTTGGCTACTAATCTCTTTTGCTAGGGTTCTTAGATACCAAAGTGTACATTTCATGTCAGACTCAATGTGTCTTATAAAATAAGTGAAACTTTTAAAAGAATCTCTCTGTGAGGTTGGAGCTCACCAAACTTCAAGATTATATACAAACTGCTGTTACAGAATAATTACAGAGGACACTAGGAAATAAAACCACCAATCTACCCTATTTTTAAGATTATTCAAAATAATTTGACTTACTTTTTCTCATGTTTTTGTCCTCTTTTTGGAAAGCTGCAGCCAACAAACATTTTTTAAGCTTATTTATTTATTTTGAGAGAGAAAGAGAGAGCACAGGCAAAGGGAGGAGCAAAGAGAGAGAGAGGGAGAGAGAGAATCCCAAGCAATCTCCTGTCAGCACAGAGCCCGACGCAGGGCTTGTGGTGGGGTTTGATCTCACGACCATGAGGTCATGACCTGAGCTGAATTCCAGAGCTCAACCAACTGAGCCACCCAGGGCCCCCCAAACATTTTAACTCTTTGTTTAAAAATACAAATAGGTTAGGGCGCCTGGGTGGCTCAGTCGGTTAATCATCTGACTTTGGCTCAGGTCATGATCTCACGGTTCGTGGGTTTGAGCCCCGCATCTGGCTCTGTGCTGACAGCTCAGAGCCTGGAGCCTGCTTCAAATCTGTGTCTCCCTCTCTCTCTCCCTTTCCCCTGCTCACACTCTCAAATATAAATAAACATTAAAAATTTTGTTTAATTAAAAAATACTAATAAGTCTTTTCATTTTGTTCCTGACTGTCATAAGGTCTAGAAAAGGTGGCAACTGTTAGGAATAAGAATTCAATCAATGGCTGTGGAGGAAATCCTTAGTCGTGTTAACATCATGGTCCTGCGTATTCATTAATTCATTCACAAAATTAATGTTTATCTATTGCCAACTCTCTTCTAGATCCTGAGAGTATAGCAGTATAGCTTTTGCAGGGGAAATAGACATGAAGTAAATGCTTATTTAAATTTATGTTACTAAGATTATGAAAGACTCTGGTGGAGAACAGAAGTGCCCTTCAAGAGAACCTGCCTGGTCTTGGTGATCAGGGAACACTTCCATTGGGAAGTGACATTAAATCTGAATCCTGGAGGACCAGTTGGGGTTGGCAAGAAGGAGAGGGAAAGAACATTCTAGACACACTTTCCCATTTCAGTCTAAGCAATGGCTGGATTCTCTCCTATGCGTTCTGCACCTGTAACATACAGCATGATGCCAAGGACTTGTAAATACCTCCTACTGTAGGGGATCTTAACATAGTTACCCCTAAGGGGCAGGATCCTCCTCTGAGATCCAATCTATCATTTCTAGGAAGACTCACAGGAATACACTACAAAGATCTGTGTGGCAAGGGGCTCTGCAGCTGTGTTCTGGTCTCCCAAGTGTACCTTCTGCTTTATTAGCTTATAGTTTTACCTAGCATACTGAATTCGTTTTCAGTTATCTGAAACATAATTATGATCTTATTTATTTGCACCCCTAATAATCACCTGAAGAAAAGTAGTAATTGTGCTGTATGGACCGTATGTTTCTCCTGTATTAGATGGGGAGCCAAGAAGCAGAAGCATGATCTTCCCTCTGTCCTTCTGTCATTCACAGTAAACTTTTCCAAATTCTGTTCACATGGGGGAGTTGGTCAGAACTAAGTGTACACATTTATTAATTCTTTTCATTATTTACCTACCATTTGCTTGGCACTTACTATCAGGCAGGTTCTAGATTAAGTCCAAGAAACAAAGATGAATCAAGTAACAGCCTCAGCTCTCTGGAGTTCACAGTTGAATTGAGGAAGACAGACGAGTAAACCAAAGCAGTGCAGTGTTTAAGAGCCTCATTCTGGCCTTTTTGGAATCCTGGCACTGCACTTATTACCTTGGGCAGATTGTTTAGCTCCTCTGTGGCTTCAGTTTCCCCATCTGTAAAACAGAACATTTCTCATAGGGTTGTTCATGAGGGTCATTCTTTGCAGAGCAGTTAGAACAGAGCCTGACAGGTAGAAAATACAAGGCAGGGTTAGGTCTGATTATTACTAGAGGTCAGTATAAAGTCCTGAAGAAGTATAGAGAAGGAAACCATTCATCACCCCTGGAGTTGAAAGTACTTCCCAGAGAGGGTTGTGTTTGCCCTGCTTTTAAAGGATGGTGAGGATTTCACCACATGGGTAGGGAGTGTCCTTCAGAAGCACATCAGCATATTCATTAATGAACATGCCGAGTAGGAACGCACATGGAAATGTTCAGATTTGCTAACCACGAGGCCACAGTGACTGGAAACGAGAGAGCTTTGAAGAAAGAGAACACAGAAAACATCAGAATGACTGCAAGGCACCCTGAGAAGAGATTGAATGTTCAGTAGGGATAAACTTGCTAAAGCACAGGTCAGGTATGACTGACACCTGTCAAATGAAGTCATAGGTCTTTATTCAAGTTTTCCTTCAAATGATTGACCCCTCCACAACAGACCGAACCTCTGAGGGCCAGGGTTTTAATCTTACCCTGCCACTGAGTAATTATATGACCAAAGGATACCATTTATCCTTTCTCATCTGTTTTGTCCTCTGCTAAATAAGAGAAGCCATCCAGTGTCCATTTTAGTGCAAAGGTCACCCCGGATTGACTTTACATATGGCAAGGAATTCTTGACTTGCAAATTAATGCCCCAGCCATGCTTAACGCACAGGCATTGTGTGTGGAAAAAGTGGATGTGGAATCAGACTCAGGGCTTCCTCCACAAGCAGCTTCTGTTCTCCAGCTCTTCCTCTTCCTTTACCAGAGTGACTTCCATTCCAACCTGCCTTAGACCTCACTTCTATTTCCAGTTGTTAAGACCAGGTTGGGTTTCTTCCTTCTCCATGTCCTTTTCCAAAACCCCAAAACGAAAATACATGAATGAATGGTTTCTGAATGACGCTTTCAACTGTACTGTATCTTGAAAGTCAATCCTACTCACCTCTGAGGGCCTTTGGTCATTACTGCCTCTGCTGAAAACAAGATTATAACAGATCTTCCCCCCAGAAATTGCTCCCTATCTATTGCCGGAGCATCTCCCATTTGAGGGTCAATAATCTCAACTCTTGCACCTTTCCTGGTCGTAAGCATTGCATCTGGAATCTGCAGTTGAGTTTTATCTAGAACCCCAAGCTTCTGATGTCCTATGAGTCCCCCCTACCCCACCTCTCCCTCCCTTATGTCTCAAAAGGCACCTGTCCCACCTTTTTGCCAAAGCTGCTCCCCATCTTGGATTTCCCTTTAATCTCCTGACACCCATGGTTTACTCCTTCAGCAAACTTTTATTGAGAGTGTGCTATGCAAGGTGCTATGGGAGGACGCAAAGATGAAGACAATATCCATTCATTGTCTTCTAGAAGCTTGAAGTCTAAAAGGTTCAATCACTTCATATATTAAAGTTGGTAGCCTGACATGTTATCTGATAAAGGGATTTCCATTTAAAGATAGTTATTACCAGGACCTCCTCTATTTCTCCCCACTTAATTGACTTATCATGGTGTTCCCTACCACCTAGTATCATATCAGACACACATGCATGGTCTAGAAATGTTTTCTGTGGGTGGAATGAGGGATTATTCCCTCTGTTCTGCTATTTCCCCAAACTGTTGCCCTGCTTTCTCCTTCTTCTCATTGCAAAAGTTCTTCAAAGAAGAGGNATTTTTTTAATTTAAAAAAAAAATTTTTTTTAATTTTTTTAAATTAAACTTATTCAAAATAAGTTTACTTATTTTGAGAGAGAGTGAGAGAGCAAGTGTGTGAGCAGCGAAGGGACAGAGAGAGAGAGAGAGAGAGAGAGAGAGAGAATCCCAAGCAGGCTCCACGCTGCCTGCACAGGGCCACATGTGGGGCTCAAACCTACTGACCGAACAGTGAGATCATGATCTGAGCTGAATCAGGAGTCGGACACTTAACCGACTGAGCCACGCGGGGGCCCCAAAATCACTCTCTCTTAAACAAACCACCACTGACCTCCTACTGCCAAATCCAAATGATCTCTTCTCAGCCCTTAGTCTTCCCAGACCACTCTGCGGCATTAGCCTCTGCCAATTATCCCCTCCTCCCACCCTAAGTGAAGGGAGTGCACCATACTTTCAGCCTCAAAATGCACACGTTCTGGAATCTGCCGGGCCTGGGTTTGGCCACAGTCCAAAGATCAGTTTCCTTATCTGTGAAATGGAGCTAATAAAGCCTATTATCTATGTCTGGCACACACCCCTTCAACCTCCTAATTGCTCTCCTTACCTCCCTCTCATCTCACACGTGCCCTCCTGCCAAATTGACCTTCCTAAACTTCATAATGATCATGTCACTTCCCTGGTCAGAAAGCTTCAGCAACACTGGAAAGCTCCACATCCACACACAAGGTCCCCACAGCCCCTCATCGTGCCCAGCTGTGCTCCAACAGCAGGAATTCTGGACCCTCTTCCACCTGGCCTCTACTTGCCATTTAATATCTTTATCTCATTTAATATCTTGCTAGTGCCTCCATTAGCAAATTGAAATATTAGATTCATTTAGAGCTAAAGCTCCTCTTGGCTATAAAATTCTGTAATTCTACATTGTGGCCTTTCCATAATTTGCCTTCAAATTTTTATTCTTCAGGCAAATTGGATAAGACCCCACTTCCTTAACACGTTCCTTGCTTCTCTGCCTCTGACTTCTGCTCTTACTAGTCTCTCTGGTTGGACTGGCTGCTTTCCCATCTCCATGTATAAATATTCTTCCTTCAGGCTCTTCTCAAGTGTCATCTCCTCTTCCATGCCCAGGAGTCATTGTCCCAACTGATGGATGTCAATCATCCTCTTCTATTATGGTGGATTCACATTAGCTAAGTCTTGTCTGGACCCCTGCAATTTTTCTCCTTACTTTTCCCCCAATGCCCCACTGGCTTCCTTTGTACTTTGGTCAATTCTGTCTTCTTGCTAGCTTTGATTGTGCCACCCTTTACTTAAAGGTCCACCATGCCTTAACATCACCCAGTACCCCAAATCCAATGCCTTTGGCCAAGGCTTCAGAAAACGTCACTGAAATATCCCAAATAACCTTTGTTCTCTCATCTGTCAACCACTCTTTAGAGCAAACTTAAGCCAATGTAGCTGGAGTCATACAAGGAGACCAGTGGGCTGTAAGGAGCCTGAATTTTTAATATTTAATTGTGTCATGACTAGTGTAATGCATTTACAAGTTAGTATATAATCAACAAAGAGGAAAAAATGTGCTTAAAAAAACTTTAACTGTGATTATAGTTTATTAAAAGTCTGGTTGTGGTATTATGGTTACAGCACATTTAACCACTTAACAATAGATTTTAGGTAAAATTCCTTAAATATTTGAATGTGTTTATACTCTAGTTCAAGAGTTCGTAACTGGGGCAAAAGTCAGAATCACTTACGGAGATTTTTTTAAAGTTCACGTTCCTAATTCTGATTCAGTACATGTCGAAATGAACCTGGGCATCTGTGTTTGAACAGTGCCAAGGTGATCGAGCTTGCTGGACCACACAACTCTAGGAATTGTACAGTGCACAGCTTATACAACAGCTCAGTGTAGAGTCGGACTGCACAGTCTCTTAGCCTCAGTTAAGAGCTTTACCCAGACTTTAGCATCAGAAACATTTGGATTAGTATCTTAGCTCGGTCACCTATTCATTATGTGACTTTGAATAAATTACTTTATATCTCTAAACCTCGGTTTCTCCATCTGGTAAATGGGACAATGATAGTACTTACTCTACAGAAAGATAAAGGTAGATCGAATCTACACAGTACTCAATCAAGACAGCACGTAATTGATAAATGTCAACTATGATGATGACAATGATGATTATTGATGTCCCTCTCTTCAAATCTCTAATTGGCCAGGCAGCTTCAAGACCAACGTATACAGTACTGAAATATTAACACAAGTTAATTGATCACTCTACTGGTGAAAATTATATCTCTCTTACATTTCTTATTTATCTATCTGAAGGTTATTAGAATAAGTGCTAGCATATATGAATTATATTTTGTTTATGTAATATATATCCGTGTGTGTATGTATGTGTATTTGTCTGTGAATGTGTATGTAATCTCTAATATTTCAAGTGGCCATATTAAAGTCCTTGACCTTGTCTGGCTTTTAAACCAAAAGTGTTTGGAGGCCTTTTTTGGCATAGGTGAAAGCAAAGTGCTGTCTCAGAAGTTACTTGATAGTTCTTTCATGTGTCCATCTTTGGTCAAAGTGATATAAGCTTTGCCATAGATATAATATATGCTATATTATAACATAGAGGACTTACATGTTAGTTTAATAAAGACTATTTAAGTCATTTTTGTTTCAAAATATGTTATTTTTCTTTACAACACTTACAATTATAATTAAATAATCATTTGCCTTACAGTTCGTTTACTGTCTGTTTCCATTACAAGTATCTCAATGTAAGATTCTAGAAAGACAGGCACTATGTCTGTATTGTTTACTCTTGAACTCTCTGAACCTAGCACAGGGCCGGCCAATGTAGTAAGTACCAAGAAAATACTTGTTGAGTGGGAAATAAAAAAGAAAATGAGAGATAGGGGATGAGGGGCATCAGACATACATACTTCCACATATTTTCCCCAGACCCAGGAGCAGTGTACAGAATAAACTACATGGAACTACATGTGAAATATATAGAAGACTATATAAAGACTATATAGTCATATAAAGGCTATGACAACCTCAACTTACCAAAGTTTCCAATCTTGCTATCTGACATTCAGAAATCTGTACCATCCAGTACACTTAATTAATGTTTTTAGGAAGATGATGACAGCCCAGAGGGGTTAACATAATAGAGGAGAGGTAAGGCTCCAGACAGATCTTGAAGATAGGGTGAAAGAGACAGAAAAAGAAACAACCAAGTTAAGAAAAATTGGAATTATATCATAGAAGCTACAATTATAGCCCTCAAGTAGATACAAGGGAAATAGTCCTATGTCCATATGAAATTGAGTTCCAACAAGCTAAATTATATGAGTTTATATGTTGTTTGAATAAGGTACATTCAATATCATCATTGCTTTGATTTATTCTAGTAGTGATATTTAATTTGAAATCCTTTGAACATTAAAAATTAGGCATGAGATTTCTATGTTCAGAAAAAAGGATTGGAGGTTAAAAAAGAAAAGTTTTCCTGGGAAGCAGGCTCAGAGTTGGAGATTTGAATTCAGAAAGTTTCCTGGGGCATGCCCTCAAGATGAAACCTTTATGGGGGAGGGGAGTGAAGGAGGCCAGTAGGAGAAGTGGAATGAGATGAGGCTGCAACAAAGCCCTCTGCCAGTCCTACGGGGGAGCTTTAACATTGGGGTGGCCTCCAGAAGCATCCCTTCAGACCTCAAACTGACCAGTTGCTGGAGGTACATCTTCCCCTCCCAATTTCCCTCCAGAGTGTGACCTTGAACAAGGAGGCTCCCTTTAATTGTTCAGCAGGGCGACTCCGCTGGAGCCTTAGCTGTGGAGATGAGTGATTCAGTCCTGAAAAGGGGTCATCTGGACGGCATACCATAACATTCACTACAACTAGTTTAGAAAGATTTCGCCTGGAAAAGGGAGGGAACAAAGATACCATGTTTCTTAGCAGAGTAATCGGACCTAGTACATTGAGGCCGTGCTACTCTCTGAGAATGGCCAACCCTTAGTAGGATCCTGAAAATTATTTCAGACTTTAATTATCCTCCTCATCTTCCATTTTCTTTCTCTTTCTGTTCCATAGGCTCCTATTATACTGTAGCCAGTTTCTGTCCCATCGTAATCATATGTATTTATATTTGTGCATTTCTACTGTCCCAAAGAATGTTTATGCTCTTTGGCTTTCCTCCACCTCTCTTTTAAACGAAGCTCTGTCCTAGGATTCCTCAGGGAGTTATAGAAGAGCCTCAGAATACTACCATACTAGCACAACTCCATCTCCCAAACAGCTGCGTAAACTTCCTTCCTTCCTATATTTATATTCTCCTGGTCCATTGGGTAAGCCTCCTGCCTTTTAACACCTGGCAAAAGTATGTTTCCCAATTCCTCCAGTAGAAACTCACCTCAAAACTCCCTTTTTAAGTAACATAAACTCATTAACTGGAAGTGAGAAAACAAGCAGTCCCTGGTAATTCACACAGCACAGAGGTTATCAAATGCCACTTCTTAACCACTCAGAAAAATCTAAGTAAAAATAATTCAGTGAAACAGCAGCAGCAAAGACTTTTTGTGGTCTTCAACCATGAACTCCTGAAAGGCAGGAATTGTTGCACCTGTTCTATGCTTCTTTCCATTGCACAATGTCTAGCACACTGTTAGAACTCAATAGAATGAGATAATTTTTTATCCAAGACTGCACCTGGGAAGACTGGCAGGCTGCCACCAACTAGATGGCTGGTGTACTTGAGTGATTCCTGTGTCTTTATGTAGAAGTAGAAAGTCATGAATTAAAGACAGACTGCTATGAGGATTATCTATTCAATAGAACAGTTTTCTGTTTGTATTTTTTTAATGAGGATGAAATATACTGGTATAATCTTTCTTTATGAATCAAGAGAAGAATTAAAGGAGCAAGGAAGATTATGAAATTATGTTACTTCTGTAATATCAATCCTGAAGGAGCTTAACATTCCTTCATTTCATTTTAGCAAGGATTTCCTTTCATTAAATAGAGTTCAAAAAATTTAAGGTGTTCTTATTAAGCTTGCAGTAATTCAGGACTTCTTGCTTGGTAAAATATTAGATGAAGTGGAATTCAGAGTATCATACAGAGAAAAATCATTTGCATCAATACCTTTAAACTGGGAAGATGATGAAGAAATGGAAAGTAAAGGTAGCTGATTAAATAAAAATCATCCGGGGCGCCTGGGTAGCTCAGTCGGGTGAGTGTCCGACTTTGGCTCGGGTCATGATCTCACAGTTCATGGGTTCAAGCCCCGCGTTGGGCTCTGTGCTGACAGTTAGCTCAGAGCCTGGAGCCTCTTTCAGATTCTGTATCTCCCTCTCTATCTGACCCTCCCCTGCTCATGCTGTATGTGTCTCTCTCTCAGAAATAAATTAAAAAAAAAAAAAAAAATTTAAAAAATAAATAAAAATCATCCATTTATTTGGGAGCTAAAAAGAAAGTAATATGAAAAGATGTTCTGCAACTACAGTTCTTAACGATGATACTACTTTGCATTTGGCTACCTGCTAAAAGAACCAAACCAGAATCTACATGTGATTGATGACTTCCTCCAGCTGCCTTGGCCTTTTATGAGTAGTAGCTAAGGAAATCTGGCATTTTATAAGGAATTAAAAGGCTTTTTTGGGTATCTAAGATCTGGATGTCATTTTCAGATTTTCCAAATTTAAGGAAACTGAGGAGATAGGAATGTACTTTCGGGAGCTATTCTTAAGTGAAATTGGCAACATGTCCTCATTGGAAACAAGGAGAATGCCACTGATTTTAACATTGCAGTAGATCTTGAGTGATAATGAGAGTTACCAAAATAGTTATGTGAGGCAGGGTCTACATATTTGGAGAATGAGGAAGGCAAAAAAGAAAATAATGTAGACCAGATTTTCTTTTTTTGGCAAAAATAGCCACCGTTTATGATGTGCCAGACTTTCCATATGTTATCTTATTTACTGCTGATACCAAACCACTGAGATTTGTTATTTCTGTTCTATAAATAAAGAAATCAGAGTAGTTAAAGAATTTTCCAAGGTCACCAACCTAATAAATAATGGAGAGAGGGGATTTGAAAAGAGGTCTACCTGATTCCTACACTTCCCCAGGACTACATAAAGAATTTTCAAATATGAACTTTGCCTTAACATCGACTGTGATGACTATTTTAACTTGCTTTCAGAATGTTGAAGTTTTCATTAATAAAAAGTTACTTTAAAAGGTGGTAAAGGTAATTGTACAATTGTGAGAGGATTGTTCAACATTTCACTGGTGTGGAAGTACCTTTGGAGTGAATTTGGCCTTGAAGAAATGGGAGCGCAATAAATGCAAGGGGTGTTAGTACTAAAGATACTATAGAGTCTCCATTGTTGTCATTTTTCACAGCTGCATCAGGGCTGGCTGGCTGTTGTTCCAAGGATGTCTCTAACTATCTTGATCTTTCTTGGGGTAATCGAAGCGGTTTTGTTTGTTTGTTTGCTAGTTTTTAGTGTTGTTTCCTAAGGATGGTGTTATCTGCATGTAACTTCAGTGATAATTAGTGCCCTTAAAAAACATCTTGGAATGATGGTAGAGCTCAAAGTTGATATTTTCAATTGTACCTGAAAGTCTAGAATAATTGAGGCCAAATTGGCAGATTGCATGAAAATGACATGGACAGTAATTTTTGTTGCCATAATTTGGAATACCGTGCCTAGAAACTACTTGTTCTATTCATGTCATTTCCATGAAAATGCTGTAAGTTCTGGAGATAAACCTCAGGTGAAGCTCCTACATAGGTGTGCTTTAACCTCGTGGAAATCCTAAGAAGCATTGTATTGTTTAAGCTTGTAGAGCAGCACTACATCCAAAAATGCCCCACAGTCTTATCTGAATTCTTATTAATTCTCACAATATTTCTAAAGAGTTGACATAAATTATTTTTAAAATATTATAGAGAGCAAGGAACATTATATAATATTAATGTGTGATACGCAGATTAATTTTCACTAGACATTGTGAAAGTTAAAGATTATAATTGAATATTGTTCATGCGTTCATCTATTTTGTTTCTATGTTTGATCACCAGAAACTGTGCTATAAATAAAGAACTGGTAAGCAAGACAGCCTCTAACTCAGATATATGTAGTTTGAGCAGGACTACTGGTGCCCTTGGAGAAATAAAATAAAATGTTGTCTCTTTTAAATAACAACAATTGTAAAGTTGTCAAACTAAGGCACTTATTTGAACTGATTACACTTGATAAAAAAATAACAAGCTGTGAGAAATAGAAAGGGCAAGATTTCAGTAATTCACTAAAGAATGTCTCTACTCAAAGCTTTGTGGAAAAAATGTCTTGTTTGGGGCACAATTGCAGAGTTGAAATAACAGCCCATGAATACCCTAGAGAAATGACAGTGTACCCAAGGTGAATGCTAAAGCCTTCCCTCTTGAATGAGCCTTTTAATCAAGGCATTCTCCAGTCTCTGAAAAAGTCTTCAGTGGTCCTACCTAAAGATTAATGGGAAAAGCCGAAACCAAGTTAGCTTATTTGCAAAAACAATTTTAAAGATTTACTGATGGTTGACAAATGCCACTTAAGCTTTCAAAGCCAGCCATATGCTTTTGAAAAGGATTTAAAGGAAATCCTCCCACTGTAGAAGAAAACTTTGAAAAGTCTCTATGGTAGCCTCTGGTTTTTAGGTGTGTAGATATGTGGTTGAGTTTTCTCTTTCCTGCCTTCCCCCTCTCCGCCACCCCCCCCACATCTCTGCTGAATTCCTAAAATATGTGGCTCAGAAAAAGAAGATAGTGAGCTTTCCTCTAATATCTTTCCATGTTCAGAAGGGACCCATATAGTTTTGTTGGGGAGAGTTAGATAAACTCTTACCAGACAATTGTGCATACAGAGTGTCTTTCTCAATTACCTTTCTACTAATATAGGTACTGTAAATAGCCCCCCAATTTTGAAAGTATAGAACACATTGTTCAAATATTCAAAGCTTTTTAAAGGTGTTTTAATTATTTTTAGGGTTTTTTTGTCAATATGAATCTAGAAATCCTTTAGATTTCTAGAATGTCAGTCACATATACATTATAAATCAGATTTTAATGACTATTGGCATCATTTTCCTTGCCAGTCAGTCTTTTGTGCATTTTGCCATTGGTTTTTAGTGCAAGGAAAACTTACTCAGCCTGAAGAGTAATACATTTCCAGAGAGATCATATTCAAAATGTTTCTTCACAGGATGAAAGTCCGAATGCAATTTTTGAATATCATGCAATTATAAAATACCGGTCACAATGTGAATTAGAATTGGCCCCACTTTATACTTTGTCATCATCTTCTTCTACTCATTACAATGAAATCGCAAAGGGATTTCATAAACAGGATGACACCGCCTATCTTCTTGCCTGATCCCCAGAAAGCTGGATGAATCACTTTGTGCTGGGTGCGGCCTGTTAGACTCCAGCCTCCCTGTGGCTGCCCCGGGTGCCTGCGGGTTCAGGAAGAGCATGCTCTGGCCTTGTTTGCCCATTTCCCTGGGTCGCTGACAATGATCTGACAGAAAGAGACACTGACACAAAGAAGCTGAAAGGGGCAGGAGATGAGGGTGAGGTCAAAGCAGAGAAACTGAGAAAATCCAGTGACGTGGAAGCAGAAGGGATAAACACATGAAGGCTTAGAGCCGGTTTCTGGGCTCACTTCAGTTGGCCACACCCACCCCCAAACCAAGGAAGAAATACTACCACTTAACTGCCTTGGTAACAATTAAAGGCCCAGTCCCATGAAGGAAGGATTTGTATACATGATCCTCAAACCCTTCCCCACGACAGCCAGAAAGCTGGGTAGTCAGTTTCCTGCTCTTTTAAAAGCTAGCACCCTATAGGGGCGCCTGGGTGGCTCAGTCGGTTGGGCGTCCGACTTCAGCTCAGGTCATGATCTCACTATTTGTGGGTTGGAGCCCCGCATCAGGCTCTGTGCTGACAGCTAGCTCGGAGCCTGGAGCCTGCTTCAGATTCCATGTATCCCTCTCTCTCTCTGACCCTCCCCTGCCCACACTGTCTCTCTCTCTCTCTCTCTCAAAAATAAATAAAACATTAAAAAATTTAAAAAAAAAAAGCTAGCACTCTATAGAGGCTCACCTATAACCAAAGTAGCATCACAGACACATGTACAGTAAACATAACCCACTTCTTTCTGGTCCTCTTTTCTCACCTGGATTATTGGAATGACCCCCTCTGGGCTGATTGGCCTCCAGTTCATTCTCCAGGCAACCCAGAGTGATCTTTCTAGGAATGCCATCCTAAAACCATACATGTTTCTGCCAAAAAAACCTTTACTGACTCCTTGGGTACCCATACCCATCAGTATCTGAGTATTGGTATTTGGTCATGGTATCTAAAACAATGCATCACATAGTGGGAAAGTTACTCCCTTCCTTTTTGATTCTTTATCAATGAGAAAGTCTTATCAAGGGCTAATTTGTCTTCAATTTCTCGCTTAAACCCACTACACTCCATTCTTATCAAAGGGAAGATAGGTTTCAGGCTGAGTTTGACTTGGCAAATACAGCTAGGCATCTAACTAGAATTTAATAACATCATTTGACTTTCATTGTATATACTTGAACAGTTTCCTTCTATTTATGACAGGTGATACTGGCTTTCTGGTTATAGGTAGTAATAGAAATTTTCCCTTTTTATTAAACTTAGGCAGTTTGAGTCAACATATATCTATAGGTACATCTACACACACACACACACACACACACACACACACATACATGTACATATATATGTATATGAAGATATACAAAACAATATAAATATAATAGTTCGGGGATGCCTGGGTGACTCAGTCAGTTAAGCGACTTTGACTCAGGTCATGATCTCACAGTTTGTGGGTTTGAGCCCTCCATTGGGCCCTGTGCTGACAGTGCAGATTCTGCTTGGGATTCTCTCTCTCTCTCCCTCTTTCTTCCCCTCCCCTGCTCACATGTGTGTTCTCTCTCTCTCTCTCAAAATAAATAAATAAACTTAAAAAATAGTTCAGCTACTCTCTTTATATGGCAAAATAATGAGCTATGAAATAAAGTCCAAACTCCTTACATGGCCTATAAATCCCACTACAGTCTTTCACTCGCTCCTATCTCCAGGCAGGCTCAACTGCCTCCACCACCTCACGTCCATCTTGTAACACATCATAACAAACCACACATGACATAACTATGCATGTACCATGAATAGTCTGTGCTGGGCTCCCTTGTGGAGCATGTGCTGTCCCTGTGGCCAGATTGTCTTCCTCATTCTTCTCCACTTAGATAATCTTTGCTCATCCATCTAGTTCTGGCACGAAGGCACCCCTCAAGAAAGCCTTTCTGCCCCATTATTTTACCCATCTTTCCATGCTTCCCTTGGCTAAATTAGGGTTCGCCTCCATTGAGGTCCCACATCTTGGTTCCATTTATATTTACATTTACATCTTGGTTAGAGCATTTATCACTTTTGCAACTCCTAAATTGTTTATCTCTCCCGTTCAATAAACCCCATGAAGACAGGAGTTTTCTTTAAGTCTCTGGAGTACAAGTGTCTGTTCAATAAATATTTGGTTTTTTTGTGTGGGTTTTTTTTTTTATATTTTTATTTATTTCTAGGAGAGAGAGAGACAGCGTGAGCAGGGGAGGGTCAGAGAGAGAGGGAGTCACAGACTCTGAAATAGGCTCCAGGCTCTGAGCTGGCAGTCAGCACAGAGCCCGACGCGGGGCTCGAACCCACGAACCGCGAGATCATGACCTAAGCGAAAGTCGGACGCTTAACCGACTAAGCCACCCAGGCGCCCCTGTTCAATAAATGTTTGTACTTTAAATGGGTGAGTTATATGGTGTGTGAGTTATATCTCAATAAGCTGTTTTTTTAGGGTTGTGGTTTTTTTTTAATATTTTTTATTTATTTCTAGGAGAGAGAAAGAGAGATAGCATGAGCAGGGGAGGGTCAGAGAGAGAGGGAGATACAGACTCTGAAATTGGCTCCAGGCTCTGAGCTGGCAGTCAGCACAGAGCCCGATGCGGGGCTCGAACCCACGAACCGCGAGATCATGACCTAAGCGAAAGTCGGACGCTTAACCAACTAAGCCACCCAGGCGCCCCCTCAATAAGTTGTTTTTTAAAAAAAGTTCTCAGATCCTCCACAATTTACTAGGTAGTGATCATGGGTAAGGTACTTAGTTTGTCTGTGACTCAGTTTCCCTTTCAAAAAACAGAAGTAATAATAGTATCCATCACAAAAGATCATTAAGAACACTGAATATGCCTAGTACAGTGCCTGTGAAATAATAGCACTCAAAAAAATATTAGTTATCATTATTGCTAAAAGATTATGTAGTATATTCTGAATCATGAGGGAAAATATGATATATTTTGACATACTTGTAAAATGGACTGTCTTAATTCTTTCAGAAATTGGATATGCCCATTATATGTAATATTCGTGGTTAATAAGCCATCCTGTATATACCATCAACAACTCATAATAAAATTCATGCATATACACACATAATCTGCAGATATCTGTGACATAACTATTATTATTCCCAATTTGTAGATAAATGAAGGAGTACACAGAAAGGGTAACTTGCTCAACTTCCTGTGCCTTGTAAGTGGAGAATGGAGAGCTTTTGACCCCTCAGGTTAGTGCGCTTTTCTGGTGCACCAGGCTCTCCCACATTCAAGTGTACCCGGATACATGTACCCAGCAAATAGGGCAATTGCCCATCGAAAGAACTGTCTCAAAGGATGTGATGGACTCCACAATGCTTTCCTTATTTAAACACATCTCCCACATTAAACGGTCACAACAGCCCCTCCTGTCTTGTGTAAGATTTTACAATAAGAAATATTCTTTTGAAATGGAAAATAGGCAGAGGCTTTGTCTCAAGAATGCCGTTAAACAAATATAAGCTTAGAAAGGATAGGCCTGGGGGGTCTGTACCAGAAGAGTGTGAGGGAGCCTTTTCTCTCAACACCAGCATTATGACACTATTAAGAATAGTGCTTATAACATCTGACTTCAATCATTGTAGTCAGTAGCAAAAAATGTGTTACACATGGCATATGCATACCGCAGCACAAGTTGATTGTATGAAGCACATCCTATGATCAAAAAAGACAATGCAAAACTAATCCTAAGTGGATAGCAGAATTCACTTGGAACATCTGGGAACAAAGTTTATGGGGCTTCAGATTAAATTCTGTCTCTCCATGAGTATTCAATGAATCCACAGGTCAAATCTTCAGCCCACATACACTAAATTATAAATAATTCATTTATGAGCATAACCATATTTTGGTATTTAATTCTCACTACACCTCTGCTGTCAAAGAGGTTGCAATCTAATCTGAAAGGTTCTAACAGTGTCCATGTATTATTGGTTTTTGCATTCTCCGCACTTTCCATGGGGCTGACACATAGAAAGTTCTTAATAAATGTTGGATGGGTCAAAAAATGAGTGAATGAGTGAGTGAATTATAACTTGTGGGGAAACTGCATAGTGTATTTATAAACTAACACCTACTCAACACTTTTTAAAATGTTCATTATTAACTTGTTGAATGATGAATGAATGGACTTTAAATGCATTTCATAATGTATATAAATGTTGACTTACTATGTTGTACACCTGAAACTAATATAATATTAGTTTTATAATATTAACTGTACTTAAGTTTTTAAATTTAAAAAATTTTTAAATGTTTATACTCCAGTTTTTAAAAATTAAATAACTAATATGTTGAATAATGAATGAATTGATTTTAAATTAATTAATATGACAAGCTGAGTTTTTGGAAAGAGACTGAAAGATGAATGAGGTTTTCATTCATTTCCACCATTCTGTCTGTTTAATTAATTTAAAATATTTTTAAGATTGGATTTAAAAAGAGTAAATCTGGGGTACTAACCTAAGTTATCCTTAATTTTTGGAATATGATTATTCAATGAAATTGAAATACGATTTCAGAGTATGACATTCAGTGAAATTATGAAACAGTTATATATCTTCAGATCCCAAAGTGATATACTTTGTATTTGTCAGCAACCATTAAATAGTTGGCATGGGGCACCTGGGTGGCTCAGTTGGTTGAGCGTCCGACCTTGGCCCAGGTTATGATCTTGCCATGCATGAGTTCAAGCCCCATATTGGGCTCTGTGTTGACAGTTCAGAGCCTGGGGCCTGCTTCCGATTCTGTTTCCTTCTTCTCTGTCCCTCCCCTGTTTGCACTGTTTCTCCATCTCAAAAATAAACAAACATTAAAAAAAAAAAAAAGTTGGTGTCCTACAGGGCAGATGAGTAACACCTCACTTTCCCGGAGGTCAGTCTTCTAGCAAATTTCGTCTCTAACAACAGAGCCAGGAAATGTAATAGGACTCTGAACATCAAGTATTACTGTACAAATCCCATATACGTAAGCCTCTTTGAAAAGGAGGCTTTGACTCTCTTTCACATAGTATTGGGTTTTTTTTTTTTTTGTGATGTATAATCTTGATAAGGTTGATTATTTAGCTTTTGAGTGCGCATTGAATATAAATAGCAATTACATAAAAGCTGAACACTAAGAAGTCTTTCACTTTTCATTGATGACTGCAAGATTTATCACCTGATAATCCAATTAATAGCAAAGGAGAAAGAACTCCTTAATTAGATACCCAAAATTAAAGAATACCCTCTGCCATCATTTGGTATGCAGACAAGAAATCCTATGGCCCTCATTCAATTGTTTCAAAAGATGTTTCAGCCTAGGTACTGGTGTTTTTACAATGGCAACCATGAATAATTAAGAAAAATGTTAATTTATTTAAGATGGCATTGTAGTATAGAATCAAAACTTTTAAAGTTCTCTATATATAAGTTTAACACTGGAAAAAAATTAGGCATTTTAAAGGATAAGGGTCAATTTAAGTGGGAAACCCACATGTATGGAGTATCTATTCTAAGATAGATTCAGTAAATCAGGAGAAATTGTTTTCACATTTAAGGTTTATAAATGAGTGTTCTTCCAAAATCTTTGAGAATACTGGATTAGTAAAAATATTGGAAAGCAACATGCATTCATAAACTCTAGACCGTGTCCTTGCCTGTGTTCAGTTTCACGTGACAACATGTGGAAAATTCGATTTACTTAGCTTTAAGTTTGTAAGGTTTCTTTTAGATGATGTTAAAAACTATAAACAATGTGGCAACTGACCATCTACAAGAATGAGGCTGATAAAAAGGGAATTATATAATGCTTAAACTTGGGAAAGGAGGAAAAATACATCATAGCATAGAATTACTTTAAAGCTGTAATGTTGGCCAAAGGAGATTAAATTGCCTTTGGGGTGTACAGATGCAGAAGATTCCACTGGTGTGCTTTTCAAAGCAAAGACAGATGATATTAGGAAATAAAGCATGAGGACTTCTGCTTTAATCTGTCCACATTAATGTTTTGATCTATGACTAATTGGAATTGCAAGTAGGGCTTAGAGGATTCTTACAGCCAGTCTGAGGCTAGCAGACATGTAAAGTCTCCTAAAAATGCATCGACAAAGATTGCCCGACCACAAAAGAAAGAACATGTGAAGAACTATTCTAATTTAAACCACTTAGTGTGTCTAATTCAAAATTAATATGCAATATGCACAAAAGTGAGAAAAAAAATTCAGTGCTTATTCTCAAGAGAGAGCATAAAGTTAATATACTCCAAAAATAAAACTTCATTCCTTTTTAAGTCTTTAAATAAAAGGAAAAAGGCTACTGCCCAACAGATTCACTAAATCCAGAGATGATTTCTCTGCCTCAACCCCAGCAGTGACTCTCAGAGCCCCCAGGATGGTCTGAGCTCCTGGGCAAGGCATATGAGGCCAGCTGGGTTTGGTTCTTGCCCTTAACGCGCTTTGCTCTTCGAGCCTTGTGTTGAGTCATATTACAACATAAGCACTTCCATTCAACTATGCCAACCGATTTGTAGCTTCTGGAGAAGAGCCTACTCCTATGCCCTGATGCTTCTACACATGCTCTTCTCCTCCAGAAATGCTTTTCCCCCTTTCACTCCTCTCTCTGTCTTAGCCAGTACATCTCTCAAAGCCTCAGTTTACCTGTTGATGTCTCTCAGAAGTGTGGCATTAGAAACATTGTGATTCACTGTTTAACATGAGTGAAAAGAAAGTCCTTTGAGAGTTTGGTGGCAGAAAAGATTGATTTCTTCTTCTTTTTTTTTTTTTTAACTGGGGTAATGTTTAATGTAAATTAAAATATAAAATGATAAAATACAGTACTACTCACTAAATAGTTTATTTTCCTTTTGTACCTTCATTGTACCATTCTTGATTCCCTAGTTAATTAATCATTTACCACTACAAAGAAAATCTTCCTGTCTTCTTTTTTTTTTTTTACAAATAGTTTATTGTCAAGTTGGTTTCCATATAACACCCGGTGCTCATCCCCACAAGTGCCCTCCTCCATGCCCATCACCCCCTTCCCCTCCCCCCCACACACCCATGAGCCCTCAGTTTGTTCTCAGTGTTCAAGAGTCTCTCGGGGCGCCTGGGTGGCTTAGTCGGTTAAGCGTCCGGCTTTCGCTTAGGTCATGATCTCGCGGTTCGTGTGTTCGAGGCCCGCGTCGGGCTCTGTGCTGACTGCCAGCTCAGAGCCTGGAGCCTATTTCAGAGTCTGTATCTCCCTCTCTCTCTGACCCTCCCCTGCTCACGCTGTCTCTCTCTCTCTCCTAGAAATAAATTAAAAAAAAAATGTATTAAAAAAAAAGAGTCTCTCATGGTTATGCTGAGTGAAATAAGTCAGGCAGAAAAGGACAAATATCATATGTTTGCACGTATAGGAGGTTTGGGAGGAACTTAACGGAGAACCATGAGAGAAAAGATTGATTTCTAACCAGCTTAGATCGGGGAGGGATTTTATGGGGAGATTGGTCTTATATTAGATCTCATAGGACTAAGACACTTAGCATTTTTATCTTACTTAGAAAATGAAGATGTTTATTCTGTCCATTTCATTTCCTCTTTGGTCATTTTACTCCCACCTTGGGACCTTGAGAGTTAGCTTGGAGATACTAATAGAATAGAAAAAGCACCAATATGTCAATGATTGAAACGCAGGTTTCTTCTGTTTAGGATGGTTGTCCTCTTTGAGCAGGTCAAATGGGACTCACATATTAAGGGAAGACTAGAATACTGTCCACCAGTCAGATTAGTAGGTAGACAGCAATTATATAAACCCACCAGCTGGGACTCCAACCACTCCCTTTTAACACCCACTTTACTATTCTTCTTTGACACTAAGACCACTGTTGAAATCTCAACTCCTCCAAGAAACCCTCCCTAACTAATGAAAAATGTACCAACAGCTTTCTGGACCTGTAGTTATTCAAGACATATTCTTGGAGGCCTATAGACTTACAAATGGAATCACTCTGGGTACATTACTTAACTTGCACCCAAGCTGTCTCCACTTTGGGATTCAAGTTCATTTACATGGGGGAATCTTCTAAGAAGTATGTAAAAGAAATTGTGCTGAGGGGCCTCTGATTGGCTCATTTGGTTAAGTGTCCAACTCTTGATTTCGGCTCAGGTCATGATCTCACAGTCGTGGGTATGAGCCCCTCGTCAGGTTCCTTGCTGACAGCACGAAGCCTGCTTGGTATTCTCTCTCTCCCATTCTCTCTCTCTCTCTCTCTCTCTATCTCTCTCTCTCTCTGCCTTTCTCTCTCAAAATAAATACATAAACTTAAAAAAAAAAAGAAATTGTGTCTAACTGGAGAAGTTTGGGTCAAGAGCCAGACTTTGGTAATGGTGGCACTGGTGATGGTGGTACCAATAGAGCCGGATATTTTTTAGTCTCAGATAGAAAATGTCTGAGATGAGTGTCTAGGGGACAACTGACTGATCATTTTCATTGAAAGCATCTTGACACAGCATCTTCTGCCCTGTGGTAACTCAGGGCAGAAGAAGGGGTGAACAGCAGATACCATATTGTGGTAAAAAATACTAGTTCTTGCATTGGAGATGAGTCACCCCAGCCAAGGCTGGAACTTCCAGAATGATTTGGGAAGGAAATCTGTTGGAGATTAAAGCTCCTAAGTGTGACTGGGAGCAACACCCTGTAAATGATATGTTGTGGCTATTTTTAATCAGGCTGGCATATATTGGAAAAATGAAAGATTATACCTAAAACAAGCAGATATTTGAATAATTGTCATGTGGTTTCAGCTTAAGAAAAAAGTCAGTAACACATACTAGATTAAACATATGCTTATCTCAAGTGGCAGAAAAAGAATTTAAAAAGCATGAACCTACAATTAGACAAAGAGAACTGGAGAGAAAATTATAATAGATGAGATGTGTTAACAAATTTGTGACATGACTTAGGAGAGAAATGGCATAGGGTTAGTCAAGAAGCAACCGATTCCTGCATAAAGCCCTAAAACAGAATACTTTTGAAGGTCCAACTATTATTTAAAATAGGGAGATGCATTGAAAGTCTTAATAAACTAAACATCTCCCTTAGCACACAGAGCCAGACAACTGTTTCTTCACCACCCAGACTTCCAGGACAGACAATTCTGGTGGAAGGCTAGAAAGTTACAGTCTGAAGAGACTGAGCACTGAGAGACTCCGGACTAAGAAATACAAATGGTGGCCTCTAGAAAGTGAGAATCAGGGATGGAAGGGACCTGGAGACTTTGTTTTTGTTTTTGTGCTTGTTTTTTCATTGTAAGGCTTGTAGTTGCTTAAATTATATATATATAACACACATGTATATAACATAGATAATATAATATATTAAATTATATATATACACATATATATAACATAGATAATATATTATAATGCATATGTATATAGTGCAAATATACAATCACTTTGACCTAAAATGAAGCTTAAGTTTAATTTTAATTTAAAGTAAAATAAAAAAATTAAAAGTTTCATATTCATTAAAAATACACAGTATTGTATCAATGAATAAAATTGTTATCTTGTCACCAATATGTTATTCCACTGGCTGCCCTGGGGATTAGTCTTTTCAATGATGACCCCTTCTTGACACTGAACTACCAGGGCCATAGTACGAAGACCGTCACATAAAGCCACACAGTTGTGCACATCCCAACCCCAGGGCAGCCAGAATTGGCAATGTGACAACTAACAGTAAGTTTCTGTGAGAGTTAGAGCTCTCTTTCTTACTGTTGAATTTGTGGGAAGATTTGTAAACTTTCTTTCTTATGGTTAGTACATCTCCTTTGTTTTCATTGTTTGTTTAGCTTAATCATCAATATGCACTTGTTGGGGCGCCTGGGTGGCTCAGGCGGTTAAGCATCAGACTTCACTCAGGTCATGACCTCGTGGTTGGTCGGTTCGAGCCCCACATCAGGTTCTGTGCTGACAGCTAGCTCAGATCCTGGAGCCTGTTTCAGATTCTGTGTCTCCCTCTCTCTCTGCCCCTCCCCCACTCGTGCTCTGTCTCTCTCTGTCTCAAAAATAAAATAAACAAAAAAAAATTTTTTTTAAGAAAAAAATATATGCACTTGTTGAATTCCCACATGCAGTTCAGTTCCTTTAGCAAGATTTATTGTGTAAATACAACCATGGCTTTTCCCTTTTGAGGTTTCCCCATTTTTTCTCTTCCATCTTTTCTCAGTTAATAATTATACCTTTGATGTAGCTCATATGGACATTTTGAATTTCTAATTGTATATGTAGTCACACTTGGTCTAAAAGACTGTAAATGTTATACTTATTTTTACGTTTTCTTAAGCTTTGTAACTCATTCACCAATAACAACAAATGGTTATGCCTTTGGCTGTTTTTAAAAGTTCATCAGTGACTTACTGGTTCTTGAGTCCTTGGAGCATGTAAATGAATGGTCTGTAGCAGATGTTTAGGGAAAGTAGGCAATTGCCTTTATGACAGATAAACCATGTTATTGGCAGCAAAACTGAAGTCTTCCCTACTTCTCCAGTTGACTTAGCCCTTGATTGTTGCACTGTTGAGTGTCTGAGTTTTTAAAATCTCTAACTGTTGACACTACATCCAGTCCTGGGATCTTGGTTAAATTGAGTGAGAAAACAGTTTGTTTATCTGAAATGGAATAGTGTCTCTTTAGAGTAGGTCTATCAGTCCCAGAGAGAAATGAAGACCAGCATGAAGCTAGAAACGGATTGTCACTGCATAATTGGAAAGTGCCACTGTGACATGAAGACGGGTTTTGTCTTTCATCTTTCTTATGCAAGCAGTAGTCTAATGCAGTGTCCATAGAGTTGTTTTAGTTTAAAGAAAAGGAATGTTTAAATCAAACTCTTGGGTAGTTGGATTCAGTTCAGAGTCTATCTTGTAGCATTTGTTCTTTTGGAGAATTACATTTCTGTTTTTACTACTTTGAGTTTAAAATGCTTAAAAGCATTGCAAAAATAACAAGAGCTCATCAAGTATATTGTAGGCACTTCAAAGAATCTCAGAATACACTTTATAAATATTTCATTCACATCCCCCATATCACTGAGGAGAACAGTAGAGATTTTTCCATTTAGTGGGAGAAAAAATTCAATTTGGGACAAGTTTGTCTCTGCAGGTTCAGAAACTGTTCAATGGCAAAATGAAAATACAATCTATGCCCTCTGTATTTGTTTAAACTGCAGTCATGTTTCTATAGCTTCCATACTTGGCTAGAAACTAATTCAAAAATTAGTGAGATTTATTGAGTTCTCTTTTATATTTTCCTATCCATTATTCATTAATATCTTCTTGATAAATAGATTAGCATTTGTAGTCGTGTTATTTTTAAAAGTTATTTTTAAAACATTGTGCCAACTGTTTAAAGGAAACACAAAGTAGACACAGTATTCTTTAATCTGCTTGATGTACTCTCCTCGGAGACCCACAAAACATACTTAGTAAAAATAATCCTCCCAGATATAAGAAAGGAAGGGAATAATGCCAGAGAATGCAGCATTCATTCAGCTGGTCAGTCACTCAACAAGAGTATTTATTGATTGTCAAGCATGTGCCAGACGCTGTGCTAAAAGCTGGTGATTTAACACACCCTGCCTTCGTGGCATTCAAGAAAGGAAGACAGGAAAGTAAATAAAGATGTGACCACAAACCATTCTAAGTGAGAAGAATAGTGGTGGGAGGTAGAGAGACGGGGAGGAGGCCAGGGGTAAGCAGGAAGAAGAGCCGGGAAAGGTGGGGAAAGACCTATTCTGGATTGGGACACCAAGAGGAACATCTGAAAACGTGACAGTTTATGAAGGAGGAAGAGCCAGCCTTTGGAAGGGAGGGTGAGGCACAGATGAGCATTGTGGGTGCAGGTAAATGGACAAGACAGGCCTGAAGGAGAAAGCTCTTGGGAGGTAGGGGGACCAGCACAGTGGCAGCTGTGCCCTAAGTGCAGTGAGCAAGGAGACAGTGAGGCGGGATGAACATGGGTGGTCAGGCATTCAGGGCCTGCAAGCCATGCTCAGGCATTTGGGTTTAATCTAAGAACAAACAGGAATCCACTGGAGGATTTCGGGCAGTGCCAGGGAATTATCTAGTTCTGTTTTGAAAAGCTAAGTTTGGTCTCCATGTGGAGCATCTGTGCAGGGGGCCAAGGGGCTAAGAGTAGAAGCAGGAAATGGAAGAGCACTTAGAAATAAGGACTGAGGGGCGCCTGGCTGGCTCAGTCAGTTGAGCGACTGACTCTGGGTTTCGGCAGGTGGTGATCTCACATTTTGCGGGGTCGAGCCCCACATTGGGCTCAGCACTGCTGGTGTAGAGCCTGCTTGGGATTCTCGGCCCCCCCCCCTTGCTCCCTCGCTGCTCCTCTCCCACTCGTGCTTTCTCTCATTCTCTCTTCTCTCTCAAAATAAATAAATAAACTTAAAAAAAAAAAGATAATGAGGACTGAGTGGGACCTAGGCCCTAGGTGACTAGGAGTTGATGGCTGCTTCCCCTGGACCAGCCTTGTGCCAGGCCCTTGACATGCATACTCTCTAGTCTGCACGACTCCAGAAAAGCCTGGGTGCAGGAAACCATGGGACGAGATTCCTCCAGATCCCTTCCCTTGAACAAAAAGTTCACTGGAAATAGACTGTGTCAATCTAAAAAGCAAAACCTCAGGACACAATGGGAGAATAAAAAGCAGTCTGGTGTGACTTGAATAGTGTTGACATATGGCCCCCAATTTACAGTGATTGGACCTTGCAATTTTTCAACTTTACGATGGTGCAAAAGCAATACACACTTAGTAGAAACCACACTTGGAATTTTAAATCTTGCTCCTTTCAGTGCTGGTAATATGTGGTATGATACTCCTTCGTGAGACTGGGCAGTGGCGACAACCCAGTCAACCCCGCGATCACAAGGGTCAACAACCCAGATGCTTACAACCATTCTTTTTCCCACTTTCAGTACAGTATTCAATAAATTACATGAGATAGTCAACATTGTGTTATAAAATAAGGTATGTGTGAGATGATTTCACTCAACCATAAGCTAATGTAAGTGCCCTGGGCACATTTAAGGTAGGCTAGGCTAAGTGATGATGTTCGGTAGGTTAGGTATATTAAATGCATTTTGACTTATAGTATTTTCAGCTTATGATGGGTTTATCAGGATGTAACTCTATCATAAGTCAAGAAAGATCTGTATTTGGAAAGGTTGAGAGAGGTGGAGACTTCAACCCACAACTGATAAAGCCCTTTTAACACCAGACACCAAGCCAAGGGTGCACACCTACATTATCTCATTTAACCCTCACCATGGCAATATGACAGAGCTGTTGCAATATATTAAGAAGTTAAGGCCACAAAAGCAAAAAAAAAGGTGACAGGGTATAATAGCTAGGTGGTGGCCAAACCATCATTTCAGACCCTGACCCATTTTCTTTCCCACATACCAAATAACAGCATGGAGGCTCCATTTTGCAGATGATGAACTACCAACAAAGGTTTTTTGAACCAATAGGATTGGGTAGGATGATGGATCAAATCCACCTTTTGAAATAATAAGCCAGATTCTTTGCATGTGCTCCAGGATATTAGACAGACTGTGAGTAGGAGAGAAAGATCTCATCTTGTGGGGATGGAAGGATCCCATAGTCACACCATGTTGACTGCAAGACATTTCAGCATCTTGCTTACTGCCCAGGACAGGAAAAACAATGGCACTTTCTGCCTGGGTGAAATAAAATAGGTCTAGTGCCTTTAATGAAAGCTCTTGAAAGATTTTCTTTGAAACATTGTCTTGGAGCTATGTATTTATGTTATTATAGCCTTTTGCTCTACTTTTTCTTGCATATTATTGTTGTCCAATAATTAAGTAACAAAATTGTCTGCTAAAGGGATTTATGGTATGAAAGAGGTGTAGGGAGGGAAGGTTTTTCTTAATTTCCTCTTTTGAAGAAAAAAGTCATTAGAAACTTACTTTTTCTGTCATCGCAAAAGGTAAAATTAATGTGTGTGATTCATGTGTGCTAGTTCAGTGATTCTCAACCACGGGCGATTTCACCCTAGGGGACACTTATTTGGCTATGTCTGTCCATTAGTTTTTTAGGGCTTCCATAACAAGGTACCTGACTGGGTGGCTTAAACAACAGAAATGCATTTTCTCACAGTTCTGGAGGCTGGAAAATCCAAGATCAAGGTTTGGCAGTGTTGTTTTCTTCTGAGGCCTCTCTCCTTGGCTCATAGTTGGCTGTGTTCTCCCTATGTCTTCACATGGTCTTCCCTCTGTCCCTATGTCCATATTTCCTCTTCTCATAAGGACACTAGTCATATCAGAATATGATCCACCCTAATGACCTCATTTTAACTTAGTTGCTTCTGTAAAGACTGAATCTTCAGGGCGCCTGGGTGACTCAGTTGGTTAAGCCTCTGACTTCAGTTTAGGTCATGATCTCACAGTTTGTGGGTTGGAGACCTGCATCAGGCTCTGTGCTGACAGCTCAGAGACTGAACCTGTTTTTGATTCTGTGTCTCCCTCTCTCTCTTTCCTCCTCTCCTGCTTGAGCTCTCTCTGTCTCTCAAGAATAAATGAATATTTAAAATAATTGTTTAAACTATATCTTCAAATCAGTCACATTCTGAGTTGGCAAATATTAGAACCATATACAAATGAAGGGGGTGCAATTCAGGTCATAACAGTCTATACAAGTTCTTGGTTGTTACAACTGGGGTTTGATGGGAGTAGGGGTGCTCCTGGCATCTCGTGGATACAGCCAAGGATGGTGTTCAACACCTTACAATGCACAGGAAAGCCCCCACAGCAAAAAAAAAATCATCAGACCTCAAATGTCAATAGTGTCAAGATTGAGAAATCCTGTTCTAGTTCCAAAGTCGTTTGTCTGATTATTTCTAAGTGTAAAGAAAAGAGAATGTATTCTTCACGTGAACATTACTATTGTGAATCATAGCACAATCTTAAGTAGAATTCTATCCATGTTCAAATATCTCACACAGAAACCAATTTGTGACATGAATAAGCTTTGTAAACTGTATTGACAAATAAATGGAGTTATCATTAAAAGAAGAAAAAGAAGCATAATATAAAATATTAGCTCCTTTATCCTTCAGGGGAAAAAATTAAGATAACTTCAAAAGGACTGGGAAGGGGGAAAGAATGAAAGCAGAGAGGACCATCAATATCCCATTGCAGTTGCTTGACCTCTCTTCCCAGATAAGTGAAAGGCCTAGGGTTTTGACTGGAATTCTGAAATCTGGGGCTGGGAGAGAAATGGACCAGGGGCTGCATACCATGAAGCCAAGAAAGACCCAAAAGATGATAGCCAAAGACTAAAGGGAAGCAGAGTCGATGGTCCAGAGAGGTGTTCTGAATAGTGTACTCCAAGGGCCTGGCCAAGAGGTAAAAAGAGCCAGAGATGCCACATAAAGGTGTAAACAGTGGAAAGGAGACTTTCCTTGAGGCACATGTGGTGCTCCTGAAGAGTCAAAAAGGTCAAGCAAGTATTAGGACNACATATATATATTTATATACAAGATTATATATAAATATACATATGTGTGTCTATATATTTATATTTTTATAATTTTATTATAAATTATAATTTATATATTATATATAATTATATATAATTTTTATATATAATTATAATTTATAATTTATATATATATTTTTATATATATACACAAATACAAATACCNATGGCTTTAGTGTCAGATGGACCAGATTCAGACCCTGGCTCTGCCATTTACAAGTTATTCTGCGTGTCTGTTTCTTCATCTATAAAATGAAGTTATCTGAAGATTCATTAAATTGTGTGTGTGTGTGAGAGACAGAGAGAGAGAAAGAGAGAAATGTTACTTACCATTATTTGGCACAGATAAATTTTATAATAAATAGAGCTAATGATGATTTAGAAAGTGGGGGATAAATGATAGATAGGGTGATGTTAAATCAATCAACCAGTAAACAAACAAACCCAAGGTTTCTAGAATGGTTGCTTGAAAGAACCATGATGTACTAGTCCATATGAGAAAAAGCAGAGGGGAAAGCTGGTTTCGGGAAAAGAGAAAACAATGAATTCAGTTTGTGTTTTAGGTGACTGGTTGATTAGCCACATGGAGAAGTTCAGAAATAAAGCCTTTGGAAATAAAGATCTGTAACACAGCTGCAAGCTCAAAGCTAGAAATTGTTCCTAGAGAATAGAGAAAAACAGAATAGGGAGCATCTTAGGGTATTCCTAGATGTGTAAGTTAACTTTTCAGGTGATTTTGGCGGTTGTATAGTCCTTTAGAATATATGAGGCGCTACACTATTTTGGAGGGAAAAAAATTGGTTCCAAGTTGGATGAAAGCTTTTGAAATGCTGTGTCTAGAATTATTACATTCCATGATCAAAGACCTGTGTGATGACAATGATGATGATGATGATGATGATATTTGACTTCTTAAATCTGCTGTCCCACATCATTGCCAACCTTGCTGTGTTCGCTTCCCACTGGTAATTTTCTGCAATGGATTTCAAAATGAAACAAAACCCACCAAGAATGCCCAAATAAGGAATACTTCCCTTCTGACTGGGACCTTTTCCTCTGAGACAAGTACATAAACATTCATGACTGATTTTGTGGGTTTCTAATTCTGACGGTTGTAAAAGGGTTTGGTTTGCTGTCATAATTTTTTTTTTCCTTTGTCTACTTGTTTTTGTTTTGATTTGTTGTCTGTTTGCTTATTTCTCTTTTTGGGGTGTGTTCAGAGTACATGCGGTTTTTAGATAAGTGACCCGCCCACAGATAACTACATTGATCTCTACTCTTGCTATTCACGTAATATAAATAAGGCACATGACTACCCAGCCACATTGAGTCTTTCTATCAGATTAGGATGGCAATGTAAAATGTTTCAAATGAGCTTTATTTTGAGGCTCTGTCTTTTCAAAGCATCTGTTAAAAAATTAATAAAGCAAAAAGACTCATCGTGCATAAGCCAGGTATCTCTAAACATTTTTTAAATTATACTGTGATTTTAAAAAGATTTTTCAAGGTAACCAAGTATCAACAAGCTAACATTTCTCTACTCCTGATACATCTGTACAGGTAACAGTTTTAATTTGTAAATACACTAAGAGATTCTATGTTGTAGTAATAATGCTAGCAAACTCTGCAGAGCTTATAACATGCCAGGTACTACTTAAGTACTTTATATATATTAACTCAATTATTTCTTCACAGATTAGGTAACTGAGGCACAGAGATGTTAAATATTATCTCCGTTTCACAGATTAGGTAACCGAGGCAGTCAAGGTTATTGAGCTTAGAAACAGCAAAGCCAGGATTCAAACTAAGGCAGGATAGCTCAAGAATACAGGGTCCCAATTATTACATTACTAACTATTTCAAAGAATACCTTTGAAACCTCAGGAAAAATAATAATATTAGAAGAGAAATGAAGAAATTATTAGCTCTTTCTTTACATATAAATGAATTGCTTCATTTACAATCTGTAAGTTTTACTTTTAACTTAAAGGTCATCAAATAAAATATTTTTCTGGCACTTTGCAACAAAAGATATCCTGATGGCCAAAAGTTCTATGAAAAGATACCCAACTCTTCTAGACATGAGGGAAATGCAAATTAAAGCCACAATGAAATATCATTGTACATTTAGCAAAACTAAAATTTAATAGAGAAATAATACCAATTTTGGTGAAAACAAATGGAGAAAAACAGGTGTAAAATAGTTAGAATTCTCATACCCTGGATGTATGACTCAACATAATCATTTTTGAAAAGTGCTTGGCAGAATCTATTAAAACTGAATGAACATATGCATAAACCAGGACTCAGCAATTCTACTCCTAGATATACACCCAACAGAAATGCACACATATATATGCTCAGCAAAAGATATATTTAAGAATGTTTATAGCAGCATTACTCATCTTAGACACAAACTAATCCAAATGTCCATCAACAGGTTAGTGGATAAATACATTGTGGTATAATAATAAAACAAGATACTGTATTGGATTGAGATGAATAAACTATTGCTACATGCAACACATGGATAAATCTCATTAACATAATGAGTGAAAGAAACTAGAAACATACACACACACACACACACACACACACACAAAACTCTGCTTTGTATTACTAAGAGAAAGAAGCAGTCTGAAAGGTTACATACTGTATGGTTTCAACTGTATGACATTCTGGAAGATGCCAAATACTCTGTATGATGCTATAATTAATGATGGATACGTGTCATTATACATTAGTCCAAACCCATAGAATGTACAACCCCAAGAGTAAACTCTAATGTAAACTACAGAGTTTCAGTGATCATGAAGCATCAATAGGTTCATCAGCTGTACCAAATGTACCACTCTGGCAGGGGATGTTGGTAATGGAAAGTCTATGCATGTGTGGGGGCAAGAGGTGTATGGGAAAGCACTGCAGTTTCCTTTTAATTGTTCTGTGAACCTAAAATTGCTCTAAAAAACAAATTGTGTTTTTTTTTAAAAAAGGGAACTATGCACTCTGTGATTCCATTTATAGAAAGATAAAAACCAAGCAAAACTAATATAAGTGTTGGAAATCAGCAGACTGGTTCCCTTTGGGGGAGATGTGGCTGGAAGGGAAGATTAGAGAGCTTCTGAGGCAATAGCAACATTCTGTTTCTGGATTTGTGCTGATTTAGGAAGGTATGTTCACACTGAAAATTCATCAGACTGGACAGTTAAGATTTGTTCATTTTCCCATATATGTTACACTTCAATAAAACATGTTTTTCAAAGATACGTTGTTTTGGAGTTAATAACATGAGAAAGTACGTGGAAATAACATTATTCATACTATCATAAAATGCTACTCAAGCCTGCACCTTTCCTTTTGAAGTTCACAGGAGGTCTTATCTCTAGAAGCATATTTGAAAAGTGATCAATTAAAAAGTGCTGGAATGGCTCCAGCCTGGATCCGTTGTTAACAAAGGTATCTGGCAGAGGGCTAAATGCTCCTGGATCTCCCAAGACAAATCTAAAATGCTTGTACTTAGAAGAAATAGGAATTGCACTGTGCTGCTAAAGAAGAAAATATTTGTCTTCAACAGCGGCAGAGATTAAAGAACCATTTTGGGGAGTTGTTTTCTTAATTCTTTTAATAGTTACACTATAAGGAATGGCCTCTTTGTTCACTGATTCATGTACCAAGGCTCAAATATAAACAGCATAGCTGGATTTTAAGATGGTGGACTAAGTACCCAATGCAATCATTCCTCCCATAACAAAACAATAGAAATGATAGGAAAGATATTTTAGCAGAATAAAGAGAAGAAAAGGGAAAGTAGAAAGAAAGAAGAGGAGGGAAAAAATGGGGTAAGACGGGAAGGGGAGGGGAAGAAGAAGCAATAGCAGCAGCAGTAGAGGTATTTGAGAGTGGGGGGTAGAAAGGAAACTTTCAATGGACTAGAATCTTTGAAGAATCTCTAGGACAGAAAGCAAATAAGACTGAAGAGAGAAAACATAACACTAATTTTGAGCAAAACTTATTGCGGAAGGTGGGTACACACAAAGTGGGTTTTGTTTCCAAAAGTATTTCATACCAGAACTGCTGTATACCTCACACTTAAAAGCAATGTAGCCATTTGATGAGAAACATGGATTGGGTAAGATCATCTCACTTATAGGAAGGCTACAGTAGAAGAGATTTCAATTCAGCATTCATTGTGTATCTTCTATATGGCAAGGCTCAGCTAGATGCTGGAAGTACTATAATAAAAAAAAAAAACTCCACTGACAGAGGAGTCACAGCCTACTGTGGGAGACAGACATATAAACATATCACTTCAATATGATGTCATTAAATGGGTGGGGTGATATGGGAAGACAGAGAACCAATCACTTACCCTAACTGTACAGTTGGGCAAAGGCTTGGTTGAGGAAAAGACACTCTACCTGAGTCTTAAACAACAGATGAGAATCAATATGCCAGACTGGTAACGAGTTGGTGTGCTATACAATGGAGCTTGTATACAATACTAACACATGTGGATTTTATTTGGAAAATGATAGCAATTGAAAGGCTTTAGGTAGGGTGGTGATTTGGCTAATTCTGCATTTTTGGATGGATCTATCTAGCCATTAAAGGGGGCCTAAAGGGATAAGACTGGTAGTAGGCAGCCATGGGGTTGGGAAGTGATTTCAGATGACTGGGGAAGAGATGGTGAGTACCTGCAGCAGGGAAGAGTAAAGACAGAGGAAAAGAGATTGGTAAAGAAGATGAAAAAATGGAAGAAGACTTGAATAGTATATAAGAGTTGGGCTCTTTTGACAGGAAGATGGTGATGACGCTAACTAGAAGGTAGCATTACAGAAAAATAAACAAGTTTGGAATAAAAATAATTATTTCTATTGTGGACATGATTCATTCCTGCAAGATGGTTAAATGGAAATATCCAGAAGTAAATTAGATATATGATTCTGAAATCTAAGAGACAGAGATTAAGACTAGGAATATGTATGTAGAGAATTATGGCCATCTAAGAGATACTTAAATCCATGAAAGTAACAGTCTCCAAGAAGAAAGGGCAGAGATTGAAGAGCACTAGGCCAGGGGCAGAACTCCAGAGAACACTGACATTTAAGGGATAAATAGAATAAAATCCCACAAAGGAGCCTATAAAGTGGAAAGTATGGAAAGAATCCTGAGAGAATGATGACTTGGAAACCAATGGAGTATAGAGTTTCCAGAAAGAGCAAATCTAATGCAGGAGAGAGGCCCAGTAAGTCATGTGTTCATTAAACTTGACAATATGGAGGTCGCTATTTCTTTGGCAAGAGCAATTTCATTGGAGTGTAGGGATGGAAGTCTCTGTGTTGTGGGTTGAAAAGAGAATGGGAAGTGAAGACTATAATTCTAGGCTATAAACAACCCCAAAGGGAATGAGAAAGATTGGGTAGCAGGTAAAGGAAGACATGGTATTAAAAGATCCTGTTACCCATCTGCTTTGGTAGTGGAAAAGACTTGACTGTGTTTATGCATTGAAAATAAGAAGAATAGGTGAAAAACAGAAGAAGAAAAAGGAATTATTCATGAAGTAAAGGGCTATAGCATCCTAGTGAGGATGAGACCCATAAGCATGGCTAAGCAAGGATAAAAGTATGGGCATAGTAAGCAGGGGACAAAAAAAAAAAAAAAAAAAAACCCAAGAATTTGGTTTATTTCATGTTTGGTGGTCTAAACAATCACAGTTGTTTCCATGAAATAAGAGGGAAGGTGTCCCATGATAGGAGTCATTGTTGATTAAGAGGTTTGAGGCAAGTGGTAAGGACTGGCCACAGTCCCGTAGGAGTAAATTGATCAATCACAAATAACGGAATTGTGCAGCAGTGTTGAGAACCCACAAAGACCATGAATTTATGGTCACTGCTCTACACATTTGTGAGTTACTCTTTTCTAGTAGCACTCAGTACACTGAGATAGTAACAGGAAATGAATTATGGTGTTTTCCTAGAGCTAGAATTTTTCCAGGAGAATGAAATAAAAGACAAGGGACCAGGGAGTTGAGGGTGTTGGTGAGGTGGTGATCCAGGTGACCAATGTGTGATCTAAGCTGGAAAGATAAAAAGACTATGTCAGAAACACAAGGGTATGTTAAGCTAGATCTTAAATGGGGACGAGGCAGGTGGGGGAGCACAGGAGAAGGAATCTGGAAATAGAGAGGCTAATGCATTCCAGGGAAAGAGAATCACATGTATAAAGACAGATGCAAAGGAAAACAGCAAGAATTTCAGTGTAACTGGACCACACATTGCATAGAGGAAAGTGATGTAGAATCAAGATGGAAACATACATTAAGCCAGATTGTAACGAGTCTAAATAGTTTAGGCATTCATTCCTTTAAGAAGCCTGGAGCCAGCAGAAGTTCTCAGATGGAGGAGTCCCAGATGGCCACAGCTATGCAGGTTGTGCCCTACAAAGGGACTCCTCCAGTGGGACTGAACTTCAGGCCAAGCTCTGCTTGCAAGCCTTTCACCTTGTTCTGTTGCTTCAATGCACAGAAGAGGATCTTTCCTGTAACTCACCATACCCACCTCCAGAGGAGGCCCCCTTTTCCTGTGGATGCACCTGAGGGGTTGCCTTTCTTATTGTCTAACAGGGGTCTCAGGGGAGTGATGATCAGATGGGCTTTTCAGGGCAACCTCTCTGGTCATGGTACAGAAGATGCTCTAGAATGAGGAGACACAGTAAGCATGGAGAGCAGAACAGTTATCAACATAACAAGGATCAGATAAGAAGACGGAAGAGAGGCCAGATCCAGAAGTAAGCTCCATAGAACGAACGCTAGGTGTCTTATGGATGTAGGGACAGCAGGAAAGGGAAAAGTTGAAGCTGACTTGGATTTATTCTCCACTGTGTCCCTAAATTTGCCCACATTTAATGTTCAACTCACATTTGTCAAATGAAGAAAAACAGTAGAGTTGCAAGCCACAAAGATATTTTCAAGAAAGAGATACTGTCTGCTTGGACGGAACTTTATTTCTAGCAAACAGTTAACACCTCCTCAACTCTGAGCGAGTTGTAGAGTTCAGAACACTCACCTAGAAATTCAGAGTTGCTCCTGTGCTGTGGTTTTAAGCCTTGCCTGAACATTCGAATCACCGGAGAAGGTTTCAAAAATCCCAGTGTCCATACTGGACTAATTAACTCAGGTACTCTGGAGATGAGACCCAGGCATCAATATTTCATATAGCTTCTGAGGTGACTTGAATACGGAGTCAACTACTCCCATAGAACTTTACAGTCCCTGCTCTAGATTTCCAGACATGGACATTAACACAGCATCGACAAGAGCAGGGTCAGAGACAGGGCAGAATGGTGGAGCATATTTGACCATCTTGTCACAATGAATCCTCCGTGTCTTATGAAATCTTTGTCCACAGTGACCACTTTTTCAAAATTAATTCCAACATCTTGGCAAAAGATGAAAAAATTAAAGAAATCCATTACATTGTTTCACAAATGTTAGGAAACTGAATCATAGACAGGATGGTGCAAAATACGGCCTCTTTTTAAAATAATAGTTTAAAAAGTAAATAATGTACAGGTTTAGAAATTATTTTAAGACCCCCTTGTTTGCTACTAAGGTTATATGTGTTCCAGGTGTCAAAAAGACCAAATACTTAAAAGAAAAGATTAAAAATAACTTAAGTAAGAAAGGGAGTATTTTTGTACAGAGTTTTAATGTTGTTCTCATTCTATCATTTTTAACTAAAATTAACATGAAGGCAAGAAGGGCATTGCTAATCAAAGAGTGGTCCAAGGACCCTTCCCAGGTGGATGTTTTTTACTGATCACAACAGATAAGAATTTGAGGGTAAAGGTTTACAAACTTTTTTAGTAATTGAATAATGTATGTTGAAACACATAGCAAAATATTGAGGCTCCTATTTTGTGTGTTTTAGCTTTTTTAATTCCCCTTTTCTAGTAATTAATTTTACTATTTTTTTTTTTTTTAGAAATTATAGACACATAGCAAATTCAGAAATTTCTAGATGGGTGATGGGTATTAAAGGGGGCACTTGTGATGAGCACTAGGGTGTTGTATGTATGTGATGAACCACTGAATGCAACTCCAGAAAGCAATATCGCACTGTATGTTAACTAACTAAAATTTAAATCAAAAAAAGAAATGGTCTTTCACCATAGATAGTTTGGGAAGCACTGAGCTAAAGGACCACTATTCCATTTGAACATTGCTGCAAAAGTGATTACAGAATGAAAAAAGTAAACGCAGACAAATTCCTTTTTACCTAACCCACTTTGAATTTCTATTGTGCAGGCCTATTTCATTTTACCTTAGATTGTTGATCTTAAAAGTGATTTTCTGGGGAACCTGGTTGTCTCAGTTGGCTGATTTTTGTTCAGGTCATGATTTCATGGTTTGTGAGTTTGAGCCCTGCATCAGGCTCTGTGCTGACAGCTCAGAGCCTGGAACCTGCTTCAGATTCTGTGTCTCCCTCTCTTTCTGCAACTCCTCTGCTTATACTCTGTCTCTCTCTCAAAAATAAAAAGATTTAAAAAATTTTTAAGTTATTTTCTATTATAGGTTTAGATGCATTGCTTAGAAGCTCTTTAAAAGAAAATAGCCTTATTAGAAAACAAGTGGTAAAGGATGGGTTTAGCAGTATTTGCTCATTTTCTAAGAGGAACTCCAATATCGGGTAACACAGAGAAGTTGTTAATTCCTTTTGGGAAAAGGAGATACTCTTCTTTTTAAGAAGCAAATTAAGTCACCCTCTTTTGATTGGAAACAGCTAGCAGAGGGTCTCAAACTATCAATGTAGCTCAGTTTCCTAGTTTGAAGACAAGGAAGTCTGCCACGTGGAGATCAATTCTCCCAAGATCGTGCAGCTACTGAATAGGGAGGTCTGGATCCAAACCCAAGACACTACCCTCTGACCGTGCCTGCGCTCTTTCTGCTGCTGTTCTACCGTAAAGAGTTCTGTGGGGGACCCTGAGAGTGAAGGTTCATATAAGCTTCACTTTCAGGAGCCTGAAATAAGATAATAAGTATTAAAATAATGTGGAGGATTTATGACTCTCCTAAATATGTACATTTCCTTGTTCTATTTAGAGCTTTCTGCATATGGACAAGATAGATGTTTATCCCCGACCGATTTGCACATCACACAGAAAAACCTAAGAGCAGAAGGAAGTCAGTGCTCTCCATACCACTTGTCTTCATGTTGAAACTTGTTGCTAGTAAACATGATCCTAAACAAACTGCCTTGATTCTTTTAGGGAATACGTGGAATATCAATTAGAAAGGAGTGAATACTTGGGGCGCCTGGGTGGCTCAGTCGGTTGAGCGTCCGACTTCAGCTCAGGTCATGATCTCACGGTTCTAGGATTTGAGCCTAGACAGCTCAGCACCTGGAGCCGGCTTCCGATTCCGCGTCTCCCCTCTCTCTCTACCCCCTCCCCTGCTCATGCTCTGTGTATGTCTCTCTCTCAAATAAGGAATACACAATAAAAAAAAATTTTTTTAAGTGAGTGAATACCTGAGAAATATCAAGTCTTTGCAGAGATGATACAGTCCCTGTAAGGAATTCAGAAACTTCACTGATTAGTTTAATGCATGTCTGGTCAGTGAACTAAACACCTTTGCTACTTCAGAGAAGTATCTGCACAACAAACTTAAATTGCTAATCAGTCATTTGGCACTCTTATATAAACAAAGCCAGAAAAAAAATCTAGATATTTAATATATGGAAATAGAAAAATTTTAGTGAATACATTTGGCATTGTTTAGTTTTAGCCCAAGAAAACAGCATTTTACTCAGCTATACAATTGTTCAGTAGCAGACACTAAAAGTTATAATTGTTTTTGTTTTTTTTTTTTACCATACTCTAAGCATTTAGCTGAATATTTTATCCACCTGTACATACTCATGACTTTGTAAAGAGTAAATGATCAATCCTCCAATTTTACCATCAATGATTAAAAGTTAATATTTGATAAGGGAACCAAGCAGTCCATACTGACATCAACTGGTTAGGCGCTATGGATGTGGCCACTTAAATAAGAAGGACTTTTTTTTAAAAAGCTCATGGGTGAAATGGGTAAAGGTGGTCAAAAGATAGAAACTTCCAATTCTAAAATAAATTAGTCCTGGGGATGTAATGTACAGCAGGGCAAACATAGTTAACAATACCATATTGTTTATTTGAAAGTTGCTAAGAGAGTAAATCTTAAAAGATCTCATCATAAGAAAAAAATGTTCTGTGTGGTGATAGATGTTAGCTAAACTTATTGTGGTTATCATTTTGCAATACATACATATATCAAATCGTTACGTTGCACGCCTAAAATTAATACAATGTCATATGCCAATTAAATCAATTTTTAAAATAATAAATGAAAAGAAGCTCATTGTCTTATCTTGAGGTAAATTTTAAGTATGTACACCTGATCTGAGATTATGATGAATTCTGAATATAATGTGAATTTTCGGGTTTGACCAATGGGTCATATTTAAAGTCGACCTGTAGCTGACTGTTATATAAAATCTTAGTTGGTCTTGAGGACGATCTGTCCAGCACTTGGTCTTTTGTCCTCTCAGATCCAGACGGCATATATCAGTGATGCTGTAGGGTTCTGTGGGAGACAGTGAAGAAATAAAAAAGTAAAAACGGAATAAAATCTAATTACACGGAGTTTCCCTTAAAACAAAAATTGATTGAGTTCTGCCCAAAGTGGCTTGTTGTTTCCTGTGCCAGGAACTACCGTGCGGGCCCAGCAGGAAGTGTGCTCCAGAGCAGGATCACATTACACCCTTGTTTTATGGTTCATTTCACTTATTTAATGCAATCCGAGAACCTGCAAAGGGAACATGTTAGAAGGAGGGAATGGGCTTTTTGTCTTGTTTTGTTTTTTAAGTTTCTTTGAATCAAAACATTTGTTTTTACAGGGTGCTTATAGCCCCACAGAAGCAGGACTTTCAGAGCTGCGTGGTGAAGACATTTCTCTTTGTCACAAAATCCAAAGCAAGTCATGAAGTTGGGTTATGTCTAGGGTTGAGTTATGTCTGTTTCCTTTGCTGTCCTACTCACATAATTTTAAACATGAAGTATTACAACCATTCCATGAGTGGCCTAAATCATTTTGAATTCACGTGAGCTCCTCCTAGGCTCTCTAATTTGATAGAGGGACCAAGATGGTTTGGGGCAGGGAAGGTGATGGGCAGGAATATATTTCAGATGCAAAATAGCAATTCATTTGTCAAGCAAAAGAATGAGTTTGGCTGTATAGCTTGAAACTGTGTGAAGCGAGCAGCCGGATTTCCTTGTGGTGGCGCACACCACTCCTCACATGCTGTCTGTTTTCCTCTGCAGAGACCTCAGTATGAACAACATCAGTCAACTACCCCCGAATCCCCTGCACAGCCTCCGCTTCCTAGAGGAGTTGTAAGTATCGCCCTAGTAGTGATGCGTCCAGTCAACATTGTGCGCATTCTTCCGTTTCCCGTTCATTCTTGCGTTTGCCTCCCACATCTGTGGGAACCAGATAAAACAAGGCAAAAAACCTGTCAGCACCAACAATTTTGGCACATGAGGAAACACTTAGTTGGGAGGGGAGAAAAAAAATTGCCTATGATTCTGGAAATCAACTTATAAAAGAGTTTACCATGACGCTACAACTTTCTAAGGTGAGACTGAGCCAAACAAATTAAAATTTTAAAACAAAGCCTGTTTAAAAGAGCTGGATGTCTCTTTGGAAATAGTTAAGCAGCAGGATATTAAAAGTTTGAATACTCATTCGTGTTTATTAAAATAGCAAGTAAAGCTATAATCAAAACCAAAAACTGCCGCTTGGTTTGGGTTATGACAAGGAGAATTGGGCCCACATTCCATAGCACCAAAACTTCTTGTCCTAATCACTTTTAATTACTATTTTCCTACTTCTTAATTTAGCTTCCCTCAAGGCTTGAACAGAAAAACATGAAATCCACAGAGGACTTCAGACTGGGCTCTCCCAAATTCACTGTAAAAAAAAAAGTAAAAAATAAAAAAGGAGGAAGCTAAAATTATCTAATGATACACAGAGGAATCTTGATTAGGTCTAGTAATCATTTTCCAGAAGATGAAAAAGAACTGTATAATCCAAAAATCTGCATTTAAAAATTCATTTGATCTTCTTACCCTTTTGAGTGATGGAGACGAAGGGAGTGATGTGCCATCACCATCTTCATGAAGAAAGTTTGGCACCATCACTAGAGTAAATCCTCTGACTGTTGATTAAAGGAATTGCTTAGGCAATGACCTCTTTTGAAAATATTTCCTTTATAATTCTTAAAGTCAGGGTCCAATCTGGAGCGTAATTTAAATGGTTGATGCACTCACTGCATGATCCACCATGGGAAGTGGGAAGAATATTCCATCATAACCAAATTATACTACGTCAATTTTTTCCTGTTTCAAGAGGATAATATTCCGAAACTTCTGTAAGGGTTTTATCTTTATTTTTGATGGCCTTATATTTTAGCAAATGCTATTGTTTTACTACTGAACATCGAATGTGTGTCCAGATTGTTATCCAGAGGTAAGGTGGGGAAGCTCAGAAGACGGGATTATACAGCAAGTTTTTAGCATTCAAGGAATGGGTTTTCAATCGGGGTTTTCCAGCTCCTCTTTTCCCCTTTTCTTTTTCTCTCTGGCCATTTCTGTTGCTAAAAATTAACCTTGATCAGGGCTGAGAACTTGTCTATCTTAGTCATGGCCTGTATGTAATAAATAATCAATATATTTTTGGGTGCTCTGTTGGTTGAGCATCTGACTCTTGATTTTGGCTCAGGTCATCATCTCACGGTGGGACTGAGCCCACCATTGGGCTCTGTGCTGAGCCTGGACCCTGCTTGAGATTCTCTCTCCCTCTCTCTCTGCCCCTCCCCCACTCATACTTGCTCCCACTCTCTCTCTCTCTATTTCAAAATAAACATTTAAAAAATAATCTATGCATTTTTGATGGATGAGTAAATGAATGAATGAACAATGAGAAAACAAAACATGTAAAAGGAGCTTCTCGTACAAGTTAGCTGCCTTAGATAAAAATAACAGATGTGGTAGACATTAGCCAATATTTCTAAAGGTTACCTTTAGCAAATTTCAGTTGGGATTTTTTCCTCATTTCCATCCTTCTCATCTTCCTTTTCTCACCATAATTAACATATGATGCTTAGTTGTATTTACCCCTGTATTTCTAAGGTATCCATTTCCTATGCTTTTCTCTTTAATTTCCTTACACTATGCAACGGCACAAGGCTTCCGTTCTGTGTCAGCATGCACCTCAACTTTAGATCACAAACTGAATAAACAAATAATTCACATCCCTAACGACTTTGTTCAATAGAATTCCTCCGTCAGTGACCCAACTCATTGAAAATAACTCTTCTTTCTTCATGAGGTAAATGTTAATTCTGTTCCAAGGCCAGTTTCTCAAAAGGTAATTGAGAAATGTCGGGGGGTGGGGCGGGGACGGAGAGAAGGAACTACCATTTGAAAAAGATATTTTTCTATATTGTCTTATTTTGATATCTGGAAACTCCATTAAGTGTCTTGACAGTGGAATCATGGAATTTCAGAAATAGAGGGGACCCTTAAAGGACTATTCCTTCTAGTTTTTCATTCTGCCCTGGCATTCCCTCTGCTGAGTTGGCCGACTTGCAGAATCTAAAAGCTAGACCATTTTCTCATATATAATTCTGTGTTTTATCTGACTGATGTTTTGAAGACATCATTATTCATTTCATGGCAAAAGGGGATAGTATTTATAGAACCTGGAAAAATGATTAGCTCTGTTTGGTTTATTCTTTTGTTCCCAAGGCTAACTTTTAGGGTGTTATGTTTAAGATAAAAAAATTTTCATTAGACTTAGCTATGTTTAAGTCTGTATTCTCTTCTAGAGTATAAGATCTTCAAAATAATAATGTAATTATAATGACAATAATAGTAGCTTACTCTGTTCAAAATGCTTTACACACATGTTTCCACTGAATTCAACTAATAACCCCATAAAGGTAGACATTATTATTATTCCCACTTCATAGATTTTTAAAAAAATGACATACAGAGAAAATAAGAAACTTGTCCAAGATCATGAACTAGTAACTGTCAGGGCTAAAATTCAAACCCACCTTTAAAGCCACACTCAGAAGGTAGAGGAAGCGGTAGGAATTATATGTGGTTTGTGCATCTCTTTTCCCTAATAGTACCTAGAACAGTGGTTTGCACAATTGAACCCTTTAAACTGTTATTTAAACTGAAATTTGTAATCATAGGTCTGTCATATATCTGTGTCTATCTGTGTATATCTGGAAAAATGAAATAGAGAGAGTAAGAGAGAGATCTGTCTACCCAGCAGGGAGAGATTGGATTGTCAGGTTATTAATTCACTATCATCACTGATTATTGGCTATGTAGAAATGTCATCAGAATTTTCAGATGTAGAGTATCACCAACTTAGCACTGCTCCACAGGTACAAAACCTTAGTGATTATTTTTACATGTACATACATAGACTTAAACAGCATATTTACATAGTATTCTACCTGAACTAACAAATGACAACCATACACTTGGATACAGACATTTAGATATCTGTCATTGTGTGTGTGTGTGTGTGTGTGTGTATCTTTTGTTATGACAGTAGAGCCCGTTCTAAAAGTATTCTTTCATTCAGTTTATTCAGCTTATCTCTGTGCTTTTCTCTTTATTAAATAAGAGGGTGTTACCAATACTATTAATGATTTTAATAAAACCCCCACCACAAAACTCAATTTTTAAAAATCACTATGATCAGAGGCAAGTAACCACTCTTCCCTATTCGCTAATTACCCAACTTATCATTTCGGTAGTTTAAGTCATTTAACTATGTTGTAAACTGTGTAGATAGCCATGATTCATCCCTCATCTCTCCCTGGAGCTTAGCAAAGGTGTTGCAGTTTAAAATCCTCTAAAAATCAAAAAAGCCCTAACAGTACCCCCTGACTCAGTGTTTAGAAATATATGTATATTATAACCCTGGAGAAAGTGACTACCTGAGGCAATTATTTAAGAAGAATAAAGGCCATCACCATTGATGAGCTCCTCTCCCTCCTGATGTTCTAGAATGCTTGCTACCTGTGCCATGTATGTTGGCACATTCAAGTCTTATTTATCATGTGTTATTTATTTTTTTAATTCTACACAGAGACTAGACATGCAGAGACCAAAAGTCCTATTGTTACAAAGAGAAGGAGAGCCTTTTACTTTTGGGTAAAAAACAAAACCATGGTATCTGAATGTGGTGAGGCTGTGCTGTGTTGGGAGAAAAGTGCAGGATCTAGAGGCAAAGCCCACGTCTGTCTCTGCACTACCTGCTAATCCACTTGACCTCACTGGATCTCTGGGGATAATGGTGAGAGCTGGCCTTCCCCGTGTTTTGAGATGTTTCTGAGAATCAAATGAAATGATAATGAGAGAACTTTGGTGAGCTCTCATTCACGTATTGAGTTGTATTAGTAAAATGAAAACACTTTCAAGAAGAATCTAATCTCTTTCTTTCCTCATTCACAAGCCTGATTTTGCAGTAATCCAGGGATCCATGACTTGGGAAGGAAAAGCTCTTTCAGGGGCTCCTGGGTGGCTCAGTTGGTTAAGTCTTCAACTTTGGCTTAGGTCATGATCTCATGGTTCATGGATTTGAGCCCCATGTCAGGCTCTGTGCTGACAGCTCAGAGCCTGGAACCTGCTTTGGATTCTGTGTCTCCCTCTCTCTCTGCCCCTCCCCTATTCCCCCACTCATGCCTGCTCTCTCTCCCTCTCTCTCTCTCTCTCAGAAATGAACAAACATTTTTTAAAAAGGAAATTAAAAAAAGAAAGAAAAACTCTTTCAAACTCTTTCAAACATTATGAGCACAGAATAGTTCTTTCCCAAATTTGAACATGCTGAGTGCTAATTGCATTTCTCTCCAACAGTGTCTCTCTCAGTTCTGTTGATTCAGTTCTGTTAGGGACTTATGTTAATGTTTGCTATTTGGACAAATTAAACAGCCTACATTTGGTACTCAGAGTTTGGTTCAGATGTTAGGAGCTAATGGCAGAGCGTTGCTAATACTGACATCCACAAGTCCCATTAAACTTAGATTAGTAGTCTGATGAAACCAGAGGGGAAAATGAACTGTTACCATTTAAAACAGTGTGAGTTGAAGGCCTTTATTTCCGAGTAGTATTTTAAAATCTTTCCAGATTCTAATGCTATTGGAATCAAATACTCGATTTAGCCGTCAAAGAAACACGAGAAGCTCTAGGGAGGTCTGTTTTTAAGTTACTATTGTTCCCTGGAACTGTTTGCTCATATTATGGTTGGCCTTGAAGAATCTCTATATAAATAGTAGATACCGATTATTGCAGATGAAATTTGTAACGAGAAATACCACCAAACTTCCTGAAAGCACAATCTACGCTTGATACTTCTACTTCCTCATCATGTGGCTGAAAATGGTGAGAGCTGTCCTGCCTGTCTTTTGAGATTTTTTTTCCTCAGGATCAAATGAAATAATGATGAAAGAACTTTGGTAAAGTCTAATTCACATATTGGATGTGTTAGTAAAATGAAAACACCTTTGTGCCCATGAATAATCTTCCTGCCCCTTGGCTTTGTCTCAGTGTTCCATCTCTCGTCTTCATAGATCTGGCAAATGATTAAAAATGCTGCCTCTTTGAAACTCGTTTTCTCTAATGTTATTTCATGGCAGTCATTTTGGTTATTTTCCAAATGTCTATCCATATATCCACATGTCGTCCATATAGATGGACATTTAGATGTCTGTCCTTGGGTGTGTGTGTGTGTGTGTGTGTGTGTGTGTCTGTCTGTCTGTATGCATGTGTGTATCTTTTGTTATGGCAATTTCAGCAGCGTTCTGAAAGTTCCCTAAGTCTCTGGCCTCTTTGGCTTCTTTTTCCCTAAGTCTTCTTCTTTTTCTCTTTAGCATCCTTCCTTCTCCTCCTTTAAAAGGTAGACATTCCAGATTTCTGTACTTCGTTTTACTGTCTCCTTTCTCAGGGACTTTTTAGTTCGTTCATTCAATGCATGTTTATTGAGCCACTGGGAACATAAGAGAGAATAGGACTCAATCATTCAGCAAATCCTTGCCGTAGGGGAGCTTACAATCTAACGGGGGGACACAGATGGTGAGTGAGGACACCTGCACCTATGATATTTGATGATTGTAACAGGAGTGATGAAGAGCACAAACACAGGGAGAGAGTAAATGACAAGAGAGGACAAAGAGGGAGGTCTGAGGAGATGACATCTACACCAACATCAGGAGGATAAAGGGACGTCGGGGTCCTAAGAGCCGGGATAGAGTGTTTCTGCCAAAAGAACAGTGTGAGTGGAGGTCCTGAGGTAGGAAGGAATGTAACGTGTTTGCAGACATGGAAGAAGATCACTGTGGCTGCTACAGGGGGAGAGACAGAGGGACTGACATGGGATAAGGTTGGAAAAGAAGGCAAAGATCAGACCATGCAAGACCAATCAGGCTACGTATAGAATTAAAATAAGAGCAGTGGAAAGCCATTGGAGGGTTGTGTACAGCTAGTGAGATAATAGGATTTATGATTTTAAAAGATTTCTCTGATTTCTATATGCAAAAGAGATTGGAGGATTATAGCAAAGAGACCTGGTAGGAGGCTACAGACCCTTCAGGAGATAATTGCAGTTGTCCGAGAAGGAAACCCAAGAGCTGAACCATTTTTGTTCAGCAGACAACCACCCAACCAATGTTTTTGGTTCAGATTTCTTTTTTCTTTCACTGCTGACCCGTGGTTCTCCAAGTGTGGTCCCTGGACCTACAGCATTGACACCCCCTATGAGCTTGTTAGAAATGCAAATTCTCTGCCCCATTCCAACCTATTGAATCAGAAATTCTGGGAATTAGGCCCAGGAAACCACCCTTAACAAGCTCTTCAGGGAATTTTAATGCATGATAAATTTGAGGACTACTCTGGGCCAGTGGTTCTCGAATTCTGGTGAGATCAGAATCATCTGGAGTGCTTGCTAAACCACACATTGCTGAACCCCACCACAGCGTTTCTCCAGCAGGTTGGAAATGGAAGGGGTAGATGTCAAGAATTTGCATAATCAAATTCTCAAGTGATGCTGATACTGCTCGTCTAAGGACCATACTTGGAAAATCCTCAGCCAAGTGGCACTTCCATCTACCCCACCAATGCTGTAAAACTTAGCAAGTGCAGAACCAGATTTATGCATCCTGCCTCCCAACAGGCTTTGTCTCTTGCCTTTCCTACTTGCCATCAGCATTCTTATTATCCAAACGTGTGATCACTGTGTCTGTCATTCCTTTCGTATCAGTCATTCTTTCTCTCTCACCTCCTAGTATCAGCCATGTTCCAAGATCCAGAACTCATAATTCCACACTCTTTCCCATTTTTAATCTATTTCATCACCACATAGTTCAGGTTCTTATTGTCTCTTTTGGATAACTATTAAAACCCATTAACTAACCTCTCCTAATTCTCCCAACAAGTAATGGATGAATCAGCATCTCTGGGGATGGAGACATAAAGGCCTTAGTTGATCTTATCAGTATTAAACTGCAAATTTTTTCAGAGTTTCCTGCTTTTCCATATGCATTTGAGTCACCTGACGCGATTTAAAAAATTTTTAAGTTTATGTATTTATTTTGAGAGAGAGTGAGCAGGGGAGGGGCAGAGAGAGAGAGAGAGAGAGAGGAAGAGAGAGAGAGAATCCCAAGCAGGCTCCATGCTCAGCCAGGAGGAGCCTGACACTGGGCTCCATCTCACAACAGTGAGATCTGACCTGAGCCAAAATCAAGAGTCAGATACTTAGCCGACTGAGCCACCCAAGTGCCCCTCACCTGGAACATTTTTAAAACTATTAATTCCTGTGGCTTATTCCCACAGATTCTGATTTAATGGGTCTCAGTGGGGATCCAGACATTATTTTTTAAAGCTCTGCAGGTGAGCTGAGACCCACTGGGATATATGGAACCATCACAGGGCAGAAAGATAGTCATGGACTCATCAGTTAATTGTGAGTACCTAATGGGATGTCCAAAGGTGAGAAATGAATCTAAGTAAGGTTACAAGATTAGGTGCCAGGAGACTGGTGAATCACAGTCAGTGAAACGGGAAGTTCAAGGCGAACAGCTGATATTTTGGAGGCAGAGGATGTCTGGTTCTGGAGATACTAGGTGTAAGGTGCCAGTGGGACATCCAAGTGGAGATGTCATTCCAAGTTGGAATATGAGTCTGGAGCATGATGAGCCTGCTGTAGAAAGACTGACTGAAGAGTTGTTTACAAAGAGGTGATTCTTGAAGGTCCTGGAGCACATGAGGATCTGGAGAGAAGATGTAGGCTCTGTATTTTCCAGGGTGGCTCTCTACCCATATCAACATCACCTGGGCTGCATATTTTAAAATGCAGTTTCCTGATTCCTTCTCTCTAGAAGTTCTGATTCACTAAGTCTGGGTGAGAGCCCGGGGATCTGAATTTTTTGTAGCTTCTCTGGAGATGGCAATGCACACCGAAGCTTGAACACCACCAGACAGAGAAAAAATAAAAGGCGTGAGGACAGAAACTTGATGAGAATTAAAAGAGGGGCTAAGCAATAAGAGAAACCACTAGTCATAGTGGTGAGGAGAAATAAGGGTGCCCAGCATCTGCAGGGCGCTGGGAGGAATCTGAATAAGAAGCAGTGAACAATGAGCAGTTTTCTTATGGCCTTAACCTCAGTGATACAGCCATTTGTGTCCTCACTGTTTTTCCTGTTTTAGACTGATTTTTCCTGGCCAATCTAAGCTCCAGGTCAACCTACTTTTAACAAAAGTATTGGTTAAAAACTGAAATTTTTAAGCCAAAATGCTATGTTGAACCAAATTTTCTTTTGTAAACTTTCTTATGTAAACCTAAGCAAATAACCTCTCGGAGGCTCTGTAAAAGGCAAATAATCATGTTGTTTCATATGGTTTTTATAGTAATTAAATAGCACAATGTATATAAAGTACTTAACACTGTGCCTGAAACTTACGAACTGTTTAATAAAAGGTAGATACTACTCGCATGCCCCAAAGCACTGTACATGGCATACTGAAACCCCTCAAAGAAATTGCTGACTTTCAATTTGATGCATAATGAAGAAGGCATATTCTTCAGCTGTTTCTGATCTGGTTATGTGACCAGCCAGCCGTCTTGCAATAGTTATGCCAGACCTAAAGCTACTGTAGCACAATGGCCAACTGTCTTTAGAGATAAGATCAAATGATCAATCAGTAAATATTGATTTAGCTCCCTGCTGTGTGCAGGCAATAAGATTCTTGGCCTTAGGAATCTATAATCAGATCAGGTGGACTACAAATAAAAACGAAGAAAATGAACCTTACGGGCAGCCTTGTATAGAATATGTCCTATAGGAAAGATGACGGTAGACTGAGGTAATTAAGGGAGGTTTCACAAAGGAGTTAATATTGAACTCTACTAGTCTGTGGCTAAAGAAACCATAGGGCTCTATGTCCACTGAAATATTCTATGTTGCCCTGAAGAATTCATTTATTCATTCCAGTGGTCTTAGCCTTTGAACCTTGAAATCTGAATATTTTTATCCTATCTAATAATGAAAGCAAAATGGACAGTTCATAAACACACAGTTTAAAAAAGGAAAGATTTTTTTTTTTTTACTGGATTTGACCAACTGGATATGCTTAATTTATTGGGGGGAGACCACATTATTTTGAAAATCACAACTTCTTAAGGCATATTAGGGAAGACACTTATTTCCTCCAATGGGAAGAAAAACAGTTGATGGAATTTCATAGTCCTTGAATCCAAGGCTGCTAAATAGGCTTCAGCAAACTTTACCAAAGATGAATGCCAGAGGGTTAAACTATAAGCATCTGGGCCCAGGGTGCCTGGGTGGCTCAGGCAGTTAAGCGTCTGACTTCGGCTCAGGTCATGATCTCGCGGTTTGTGGGTTCGAGCCCCCATGGGGCTCTGTGCTGACAGCTAGCTCAGAGCCTGCAGTCTGCTTCCAATTCTATATCTCTCTCCTTCTGACCCTCCCATTCTCTCTCTCTCTCTCTCTCTCTTTCTCTCTCTCTCTCTCAGAAATAAATAAGAAAATTTAAGCATCTGGGCCCTTTTCACTTGCCTGGGCATCTTATAAAAGAAAACCCACCATGCTGAGCTTGGTCAGCTACAGTAATGATGTATTACTGCCAGCAGAGAGATTAGTAGATTACCTGACTATGAGTTGCATCTTACTTTTGTCTAAATCTTCATCACCAAGCCACCCGGCTCCTTTAAGGATAACTCCGAGCCACACTTATCAATGACCATAAAACAAAAGCATTTAATCAATACAGTTGAATCACAAATAACCAATCTGAACTGATAATAATGTTTGTATTCATAATTCCGACTTTTGAAAGTCATTAATTACAGGGGCACCTGGGTGGCTCAGTCAGTTAGGCGCCTGACTTCGGCTCAGGTCATGATCTCGTGGTCCGTGAGTTTGAGCCCCGCTTGGGGCTCTGTGCTGGCAGCTCAGAACCTGGAGCCTACTTCCGATTCTGCATCTCCCTCTCTCCCTATCCCTCCCCCACTCACATTCTGTCTCTCTGTCTCTCAAAAATGAATAAATGTTTAAAAATTTTAATAAAGTCATTAATTACAATATTATTATGGTTCTTGCTAACTTTATTTTAGAAGAATTTCTTCATATGAGAATATGTTGACAAATCGTACAGGAATAAGAGACTTCAGAGATTTTATGTTTAAGTGATAGTTTAACTACAATTATTCAGGTAAATCACAACTCAGAAGAGTGAAAAGAAATCCATAAATAGTAACAAAGTCCCTGGAAATTAATATCAGAAAATCACAGAGAAGGAAAATAGTACCAGAAAACAGGAAATTGGCAAGTGTCATCAGATCTTCAGCATGGGAAGAGGGGGAAACTACTACCTTTAAGCCTGATGTTAGCCACCACCAATTTTCTAGAACAAATTAATTGTGCAAGGATAGAATGTGTGCCATCCAGGTCTCGTGTACTTTGTGGAAAAGTTAGAAAACAAAACAGCAATTTCCCAGAGCCAGCACAAATTTGGTAAGTAGTCAGAAAAGTCTTCTTTTAAATCATAAGAGTTATCATATTCAAGTTCTTCCTGCCCTGAATGTTTAAGGGGCCCTGCTGTCACAGAGCTTCGACGCACCCTAAGAAAAGACTAGATTATGTTTAAATGATACCAGGAAAAAGATGTTTTACATTTTACATGAAACCTTTCTGAGCTTTGGTATCTTTACCTACAAAAATGTGGACAATAATAATTTCTGATCTACCTCCTGACATAAAATATTGAAAAGTGCTTTTAAAATGTTAGTGACATGTAGTAAAGGAATCTTACAATAAACAAGAAAGAAACAGCAAGGTAGAGGGAGGCCAAGGGGGAAAGACTGAGGGTAACCAGAAAAAGCACATGTACCAGAAAAACAGTTTGAGGACAGATAAAGACCTTTGTGAAAGGACTTATCATTTTAAAAGAATAAGTGAAATGAAGCCTAGGAAAGTTAAAGGACTTTTTTTAAGCCTCACAGCACACTAATGGTGAGAAGAAAGAAAACTGAAAAGGGAAAGGGGAAAAAAAAACCCCTAAGAATGACAAGGCAAAAGGCTCTCACAAGAATTGACCCAGGAGGCCTGGTAGAACTTGCCAGGCCCTCTCACTAGCTCTGGAAATGCTCCCCTGACTTTGGAACTCAGCCAGGGAAACCCATATTAGAACATGGTTCCCCACACAGTAATTTCTGTGAGGCTGTCAGTCAGAGAGCAGAGTCAAGCCCTTCCACTCTCCAGGCACACCCCATTCTACCCACACACTTTTCACTCTCCAGGCCAACATCCAGAGAAGAGAAATCAGGAGAAAGGCCAGATATGACCTCCGATTGCTTTGCTCTCGTCCTTCTGTTTTTCACAAAATGAAGCTGCCCAAAAGACAACAACAACAAAAATCCTTGAGATTTCTTTACTTAGGGATTCAAATTACTATAGAGATGAAAAGAAACATACACTCTCAAAGATTTTTTTAAAATTTATTTCTTTATTTTGAGAGAGATAGAGAGAAGGAGCACCGTTAGGGGAGGAACAGAGACAGAGGGAGAGAGAGAAACCCCTGAGCTCCGCCCAGGGCTCAAACTCACCAAGTGCTAGATCATGACCTGAGCCGAAATCAAGAGTCGACCACTTAACCCACTGAGCCACCCACGTTCCCCTCAAAGATATTTTAATTGGTGGTTAAATAGCAAAACATCTACTTATTTGACTTATGTAAAGAGGAATGTGTCTATTATTACTTGATTTTTTTTCTTTTTATGGCAACTGAATCAGGGAAACTAACAAAAATGGGACAATATAAGTCATATATATGGAGCAGTATCTTTAGGAATAAACGTTATTTATATCATGTAAAAAGATATAAAAGTTTTCCCTATTAAGTTGTATCTTATTATAGAAAAGAAGATGATGGAAGAGATATTCCCATGAAATAATTTTAGAAACAAGAAAAAAAAAAATCCAGCTCTCAGACAAATGGTATGTGGGTCTCTGGGAACATAGTTGCCAGAGATTTGTTAGTTCAGATTGTCACAGGAAAGATTTGTGTGCAGTTTTCATTATTCATGTATTCATTTGAAAGCTTTTCCCCCCTATAGTTGATATTTATTTAATTTTAGAATTACTAAAAACACCCACATAGTAAAGAAATAAGAGAAGGATCCAATGATTTCCTTAAACTGTTATTTTTGTCAATGAGACAGATCTTCCACCAGCTCAGGAAATAGTTCATGGCGCATCATAAATTCCTTTGCTTTGGGGAGCCCGGGTGGCTGGGTCAGTTGGGCGTCTGACTTCAGCTCAGGTCATGATCTCACAGTTCGTGGATTTCAGTCCCGCGTCAGGCTCTGTGCTGACAGGTCAGAGCCTAGAGTCTGCTTCAGATTTTGTCTCCCTCTCTTACTGCCCCTACCCCACTCGCACTCTGTCTCTCTTTCTCTCTCAAAAATAAATAAACATTAAAAATTTTTAAATAAATAAAATAAATTCCTTTGCTTTAAGACACACTCAACTAATAACACAGGTTCATGGTCCCATGGGTTAGTTCTGAATACAGACTCAAGGGTTCTAAAAGTCCTTGCCCAGAAAAGAAAAACAGTTCATGGGAAGTAAGCTACACTTCAGGAAATATGACAGAAAGGTATTTACGCTAACAATAATTTAAACTAATAAGATAAACAAATAAAAAGTTTTTACTTTCTCCTTTTCACGTCTAAAGTCAAGGTCTCTGGAACCATCAAAGCTACTTGATGACACTGGACACATGAGCAGCAGTAAGAGTTAAACATTCATTTGAAAGCTCTGCTCTAGAACTCAGAAATGTATTGTTGACATTATGACTGTGGGCAGGAATAGTTAACTACTTTTTGGCTGAAATAACCATTATTAGTCAGCTCAGTGTGATTAGCTAAGTCAAATGTGATCATCAACCAAGCCTGAGTCTGTCTTAAGTCAATAAGCAACTCTTAGTCGCACACAATTCATTTACTTCAGTATTACATGAGTATTTTGGATAACTAATCAAATGCACGTGAGTTATATAAAAAATATAACCATAAATATAAAATGTTGCTCTTTTTGGCTGCTTACGTTTCACCCTGACCCTAGTACTTGCCAGGTTGGCACCAAATCCCCCCACGTCTGGCCACCTCTGTCACCAGAGCATTGCACCAGCACCTCCCACTGAACTGCCCTGGGGGCCTCCTGTGCTTCCACTCCATTCTCCCCCTTTAAAGCTTCCACTTGAAGGACCATTTTATTTTATTTTATTTTATTTTTTTTATTTTTATTTTATTTCTAGGAGAGAGAGAGAGAGAGAGAAACAGCGTGAGCAGGCGAGGGTCAGAGAGAGAGGGAGACACAGACTCTGAAATAGGCTCCAGGCTCTGAGCTGGTAGGCAGCACAGAGCCCGACACGGGGCTCGAAACCACGAACTGCCAGATCATGACCTAAGCGAAAGTCGGACGCTCAACCGACTAAGCCACCCAGGCGCCCCATTGAAGGACCATTTTAAAGCATAGATCTAATCACATCCCCTCTCCTGGTTAGAGCCCTTACCTTGGCCCCCAAAGGCCTGGGTGAAGTGTCCCTAGACGCCTCTCCAACCTCATCCCTGCCATTCTCCCCCTCTCGTTCCTCTCCAGCCATGCTGGCCTCCTTGCAGTTTCTGGACCACATCATGCCCACTGCCACCTCAGGGCTTTTGTACTACTGCTCCCTTCACAGAGATACCTGCATGTCTCAGAACTTTGCTGAAATGCCCTCTCAGTGGAGAGGTTTCCTTGACCATCTTATCTGGGATAATAGCCCATCACCCTCCACATTGCTCTCCATCCCTTTGGCCTTGGCTTTTTTTTTTCAGGGTATGTTTTGTGTGATAGTATTCCTTTGTCTTTTTGTTAATAATGACTCTCTCCACATTAGAAAGTAAGCCGCGTTTATTTAAAGCAGAGGGAGGCAAACCATAAGAGACTCTTAAATATAGAGAACAAACTGAGGGTTTCTGGTGGGTGTTGGGTGGGGGGGTGTAGGCTAAAGGAGTGAGGGTTATTAAGGAGGGCACTTGTTGGGATGCGCACTGGGTATTACATGTAAGTGATGAATCACTGAATTCTATTCCTGAAATTATTATTACACTCTATGTTAACTAACGTGGATTTAAATTAAAAAAAAGAAAGAAAGAAAGAAAGAAAGTAAGCTGCGTGAGGTCAGGAGCTTTCCCCATCTAGTGGTCAGCACTGCATCTCTGCACCTACAGCAGCGCCAGCACAGAGCAGGCCCTCTACACACACTTCCCGGATCAGAAAAGATTGCTTGAAGGAATAATAAAGTAAATGCCTTCCCACTTTAGTGCGACTGTTAGAAACATAGAAACGTACAATGGCTGTGATAGTTTGGATGTGCCAGCTGCAAGCTAATGATACAAGGACAAAAGGGACATAAAGCAAGAAGAGTGAATGCTGATGTTTGTTTGGATCAGCTTTGTACACATGGTTCCTCAAGACCAGCATCTAGATGAGGTCTCTAGACAGCAGAGGTTTACAAGCCTTGCCAACTAAATTACCCTTCAGTCGTGGACCCGTTTGCAGAGGACAACAAGGCTTCCATCACGCCGAGCCCATTGTCCATCCAAAGCCGACTTCAGGGCTAGGCAATGGCTCTCCTCCATAACGTCATCCAGGAGCTCAGATTCCTTCTGTCCCTTTTGCTGTTCTTGTTTTGCCTTCTTTGGAATGCTTTCCACACCAGAATCCTTAAGGCTGTCTCTCCAGTGCCACTTCTGCAGGAATAGCCTGTTAAAGACAAAATTGGGGACAAGCAAATTCCATTTAAGGAGGTGACACAGGAGTTTTCACACATCACTTTTGACCACAGCTAAATTTGGTTGTATTGCCATGTTTAGATGCAAGGAAGGCTGGGAAGTATAGTCTCTAGCTCAGTGACCATACTCTCTGCTAAAACTCTGGGTAGAGGGAATCATTCTAGATGGAAGGAACAATGGATACTGGAGACAGTGAATAGTCTCTACTTGAATGGCTATTGGACACTACTAGGGCATCCTATCTGTTTCAGACACTGTGCAAGACACTACAATGGATACAAAGAGAATTCCTACTTTTCAAGGGGCTCCCAGTATTATGTGTGTGAAAAGGCAGGTACACACTGTAACACAAAATAGCCAGCAAACCCATAAGAGAGGCACAAAGTGCTACCAAAGTGGTCCAAAATAGAGAGATAGCCCATGAAGTGGGAAAGCTCAGAAATAAAATTACTTTGCAAGAGAGGAAGGGAGAAGAGGGAGAAGATTTTAGATAGAGCAAAGGGCCGGAAGGGAGACAGCGGAGGGCATGTCTAAGAAAAGCAAGCCTCATAGTTTGATTTAGTTACAGCGTAGAGCACAGATCAAGGAATTATGGAGAGGAGGCTGGGGGCTTCGCATTTCTTTTCATTTGGCATGGGAACTGGTGAAGCATTTTGAATAGGGCAGGGATACAATCAGAGCTGGCTTTACAATGACCATCAGTGGATACAGAATGAGTGGGAGTAGGGAGGGATTCAATGCAGGAAACTAGATGGAAGGCCAGTGTGAAAGTCTAAAGAAGGTTTTGTAGTAAGACAACTTCACAGGAAATAAACAAAACACCTCTGAAACCACCCTGGTTAAATATTAGCTGAATTACATGTTATTGACATACATTTATTGAATGTCTTACTATGCTCTAGGCTGGTGGCCTTCAAATTTTTCTGACCATATACAGGAAGCAATCAATTTCTTCCCCTCAATCCAGTTTTGCAAACATATTTCAACACAAAGGTTTCATAAAATGATACCTTTCTACAAGAGTGGAAAATGCAGTTGGTCGTTTTTCTACTCTTTTTTCTTACTTCTATTCCAAACCACTAAATTTATTTACAGTTTGAGAAAGTTTCTTCAGGCACCATGAGGAAGACAAAAGGAGCTATCTGGATCTTAACAAAATTATATTTGTTAAGAGAAGGAAAAGAGGTACATGCACAAATAAACACAAGACAAGACAGAGAAACCATAGAGTGCAGGAGATAGAAGGGACCTGAGTAGCTACCTTATCTCAATATTTCATATAATTAGTGAGACAATTAAATTAAGAAATAAAACCTTCTTTAACAGCTCACACCAGGTTAGTGCCACAGACCTGAAAAGTCAGAGCTTCTTGGAAGGTTCAAGTCTTGTTATGTATTTTAATTTTTTTTTAATAAATAAAAGGAAGATTATAAAAATTGTGATGTTTTCATTTTAAGTCAATTCAGTTTGGATTGAGAAAATATGCTCTTTAATACACATACCAAAGGTGCCATTCAGAAATTCTGTTTGTGAGCTACTATTTATTTCAATACTCACAATTTAATCTCTATGACGTGGACCGGCAATGGGCCACTGACATGAAGTTGTATGCTGAATGGCTTATTTCAGTCTGATCACTGGGACTCAGTGGAAATGAATTCTCTCTCATGTGGAGATAATACCAAAATATAAATTTGAAGCTGTTAGGCCCTTCAGGAATAAGCACTAGTCAAATGGGCTGCTCCACCCTGATTCCCCAACTTCTATCTCCACCAAGAAAACATGGGGGTGTCTTGATTCTCAGTTTTACCCAAAATTTGACAATGTGATCAGCTCCTCCACAGTGGTCTTCTGAGTCACTGTGTTCTTGGATTTTCCATTTTTGTGGAACCATCTAACTCCTGAGGCTTTGGCTTTGATGTGACTGACAAAAAGTACCGAACCAGATGCTTTAGGTACCATACCTTATTAATCTTTTTTACATACGCTCTCACCTTGACCATTTCCCTCTTAGAAAAGCATTATAAACTGAACTTCTTAAATTTTACCAGTTAATGATGTCAAAACTTTCCATTAAATAAACCATATTAATGTCTTTCATACTAAACACTCTTTATTGTTTTCAATTTTTAAGGTATTGCTCAACTAAACCATTAATTAAGCTACTCTAGCCTTTTCTTTTTTTTAAGTTTTTATTTATTTATTTTGAGAGAGAGAGAGAGGGAGACTGTGTGTGTGTGTGTCTGTGTGTGTGCGCACGCCCTAGTGGAAGAGGGACAGAGAGAGAACAGGAGAGAGAAAGAATCCCAAGCAAGCTGTGCACTGCCAGCTCAGAGCCCCATGTGGGGCTTGGACTCACAAACCAAACCGTGAGATCATGACCTGAGCCAAAGTCAAGAGTCAGATGCTTCACCAACTGAGCCACCCAGCACCCCTACTCTACCCTTTTCTGAGAGTTTGGAAAAAATTGATTGTGATAGTCTGCATTCATTTGCCAAACTTAGTAAGAAAATAGGGTATTTTGTGGGATGATCACAACAGAAATATTGTTATGTTTGATTATCTGACTTATTTAGGCTTATAAAGAATTACAAAAATCATGTGACAATCACATTTTGACAGTACAATTCTTGAAGATTACCATATGGTGCTAGGTTTTGTATACTATTTTTTTAGAAAGGAGAGTTAAACATATATAGTCTAAGCTATTAAATTATTTAGTGTAAAACAGGTAATTTATTATAATTCTTCATAGGCACTTCTTTTGTCAGCTTTTTAATTAGAAATTTACAGAAACTTTTTGGAAAATATAATAAGACAAGGTTCTTTACAGTTGTCTTTGGTACTTGTGGTTTGAACAAAATTCTGTTGCATTTCTTAACAACTAAATGAATTCATGAAGAGTACTGTGCTTACTGTCTCTCTTCTCCCTTGAACCCCACAGACGTCTTGCTGGAAATGCTCTGACATACATTCCCAAGGGAGCATTCGCTGGCCTTTACAGTCTTAAAGTTCTGTAAGTAAACAGGGTGTTGTTATATTTCTGATTTTAATGTCACGTGGATGCTAATTAACTTGTAAAGACTGAATCCCTCTAACAAGCTATTTAGAACCATAGGAAAGCTAATGCCTACTCAAGTCTACCTTCATAGGTACCATAGGACACAGTAAGATACCTGGCTGGATTAGTGTGTGAAAAAAAAGTTTATCCCTCCTGTTCTACTTTAAACTCTAAAATTACCTCTAAAGAAGCAACTTATCAACTCAAACGTTTAAAAGAGTATTTCCCTTCCTTTTGTGTAAAGAAGTTGGGGACAATCTCTTGAGTCATCTTGATCACCAAGTGAATAAATTGTTATGATGCTTGTATAACGAGATCACAGCCTCAAGCCATTTGTGAAGCTTGGCTCCTTATAATGCACTAAATAAGGATCAGTTTTAAAAAATGCCAAGTTTATGTTCCATTTGTGAATAGATGTGGAAAAGCCTAGTGCATAATAGCTCTACTGAGTAATTATTTAATTGAGAAATGTTAATTCATTGAGACTTGTAAAAGTGGTTTTCTTTGTATGTCATATCCAGTTTCCCAGTTTGTTCATCAGAAAGCTCATTTTTATTGAGTGCCTCCTTCTTCTAGTACCCATTGCTTAATTTTCTTTCATTTCTTCTGTGTAAGGAAAAAATCAGCTAGGTAGAGAAAATAGGTAGCATAAGTTGAAAGTCATACCAGGAAAATATTATCTCAGAGACTGTCCTGATTTTGTTTCCTTTCCTTGAGACAAAAGTTATAAACTCTAAGAAGGCATTTGATACATTTCTCCTTAATGGAAATTGCATTCCGTTGACCTGAGGGATCCACAGGTTATTAGAAAAGCAGCTTTATTTAAATTTACTATATTGTTAAAAATTGAAATGTAACAGTAGAACCATCGTTTGGTCTGGTTAGATAGTGGAGTTTGGTCTCCCATTCTTAACTTGTTTTTGCTATTGGGCAGAATTTTTTTTTTAATGTTTGTTTTTTTTTTTTTTTTTAAGAGAGAGACAGACAGAGCTCAAGTAGGGGAGGGGCAGAGAGACAGATGGAGACACAGAATCCGAAGCAGGCTCCAGCCTCCAAGCTGTCTGCACAAAGCCCAATGAGGGTGCTCAAACACACAAACCATGAGATCATGAGCTGACCTGATGTCAGACACTTAACTGACTGAGCCACCCAAGTGTCCCTAGGCCGAAATATTTTTAAGTTGCCATATTGACAAATCCTAATGTGTTAATTCATTGTGCTGAAATTCTGAGCTGTAGCACCAACTTTTTAATGCACCTATGTCTCCATGAACTCAGCAAAATATTTGGAACCATTCAAAATGCATCATAAATAAATCAAGTTGAGATAAGACAACTAAGATAATGGTTTTTTGATGTTGAGTTATATACCACAAAGTATTTTAGATACATGCTAAATAAATTATACTAGAATCAATTATTTGAACTCCCTTAACAAAATGTATTTTGGAAGTACTGAGCAAGAGAGAGAGAGAAAGAGAGAGAGAGAGCATGTGTGTGTGCATGTGTGTGTGTGTGTCACTGAACAAATTATTGCTAAAAATGCAAAGATCAGTAAGTATGGCCCATGCCTTTGAAGACTTTATAATGTAGTGATAGGTTGTGGGATCAAGATGGTGGGACAAAGTCAAACAAACAGATCTCTTCTGATTCATCTGAAAAGCGTGTCTAGTGATCTGTGTAGGCCACTGCATCCAGAAATTGGGAAGCATTTAGTCCGGTCTGATGGTTCAGATTTGGCTTCCTGGAAGACATGTTTTTCCAAAGAGATGACCTGGGAGCTGAATCTTAACACATCTGCGACACAGCCATAAGGTAGTCAACTGAGGGGACAAATGCAGAGACACAGAGGCAGGAAGCACCTGGGATGAACGGGCCACTCTAAGAAGACTGGTACTCAAGCATTTGGGAAAAGATGAAAAGTATCTGCAGAAGAGCATAGAGAGATGGAAAGGGTCCTGGTCCAGGGAGCCTGTATGTCATGTAAAGAATGCATGAGCATTGTTATGATCTAGGCATGCTGAGAAGCCAAGGAAAAGTCATAAGCATGGGAATGGCATTTCCAGACTTTGCAGTGTAGATAGATCACTGCCCGTGTGCAGAGAAATTTAGAGGAGCAAGACTTCTGCCAAGAATTATATTCACTCTTCCTTTTGCTTTGCTGACTTAGAACTAATAATCAATGAGCAAATTCAATCATCAAATGTTTTGAAAGGTTTTCAGCAGTAGAACAATGGTTCTCAACTGTAGTCATTCTGCCTGCCCCAGAGCATTTGGGAAATTTGTGGGGACATCTTTGGTTTTCCCAGATGATTGGCCTGTAGTAAACTGTCCTGGTATGTGCTACTCGGCCCAGCATAAAAGATGCTCCCTCATCTGACCTGACTTCTGTCTGTCCCTCCACACCAAATGTAAATCAATAATATTTTTATGCATAATAATCCTAAAAGGTTATATAAGAAGTTCTATATAAGCTTAATAATTTGTACAGGAAAAGTTAAATGGAATAAATATATTCTCATAAAATCACTGAATAATTCAGTTTATGCATCCTGTCTATTCCAGGTATTGTATGATTTAGTTGAAAACAGTATTGGTACAGTAGAAGAATTACCTCAAAAGCCACAAAATAACTTAAAGATATATAGCCATGAAGGTGTAAAACTTCTTCTTAAAAATAATTGTCATTAAGTTAGCAGAGAAATATGAATCATAAGGCTCTCATTGAATTTTATTAACAAAGTTTGCTTCCCAAAGATTTTGTATTATAGCCTTAACATTTTGGAGAATAGTCATAAAAATCTGTTGTGACAGTTGTATAATGATATATTTATTTGGAGGTGGTTTGTTGCTTTCTTAATCTTGCTCTTCCACTCTCCAGCAAGGTCTGCCACCCAACTTCCATGAAGGAAATACTGTGATTTTTTTTTTCCAGTTTGGCTTCAATTCTCTGTTGCCAATATGCTCTCCAGTACTGGAGAATGAATGGTTGCCTCAGCATATGATGGAGCTTTGAGAGAGGAGAAATGTGCTTTGTGATAGTTCAACCCTATCTTGTCCTAAAAGAGAACTATTTTGACACTACTCTCCTCTAAAAGGAACAAGCATTTGTGAAAATGCCATGCTCATTTGTGAGCGTGTAACACTTATTAATTTTCTCCCCTACAACAACTATCATGTATCTTAGCATGTTACCCTTATTTTAATAAAGGTTGTTTCCTACTCTCCCATATAAGCGTAGTCTCTTATATATCTTAACTCTAGTTCCTAATCTAGTATCCATCTAGAACTCTAATCTCACTATCAGAATAGCTTCTGATCATGTTTCTCTCACACCCAATCTTATTCATTAAAAGTAGAGCCAAACACGAAGGAAACAATCAGTAAAACTAAAAGGCAACCAACAGAATGGGAGAAAATATTTGCAAGTGACACATCAGGTAAAGGGTTAGTATCCAAAATCTATAAAGAACTTACCAAACTCAATACCCTAAAAGCAAATAATCCAGTGACGAAACGGGCAAAAGACATGAATAGACACTTCTCCAAAGAAGACATCCAGATGGCTAACAGACACATGAGAAAATGCTCAACAGCACTCCTCATCAGGGAAATACAAATCAAAACTACAAAGAGATAATGCCTCACGCCAGTCAGAATGGCTAACGTTAACAACTCAGGCAACGACAGACGTTGGCAAGGATGCGGAGAAAAAGGAACCCTTTTGCATTGCAAATGGCAGTGCAAACTGGCGCAGCCACTGTGGAGAACAAGATGGAGTTTCCTCAAAAAAATTAAAAATAGAACTACACTATGATCCAGCAATTGCACTACTAAGTATTTATCCAAAGGATACACTTGTTGGGATGAGCACTGGGTGTTACATGTAGGGGATGAACCACTGGATTCTGCTGAAATCGTTATTGCACTATATGCTAACTAACTTGGATGTAAATTTTTAAAAGAATTTTTTTAAGTTTGTAATTTAAAAAAAAGAGCCCAACATCTGACTCATTCATAAAGATGTCTCCTATCTGAGCATTATTTATATAATTTTACATGTATCACTTTATTATAAATTTCTTTTATTTCTCCCTTATAATATAATTAGGGCAGTATGTTCTATTGATTTTTTCTTTGAAATGATGTGTGGAAGTAGGCTATATTTTTATGAATTTTATCTAAATATAATAGATGGGGCATTATAAATATTTAGTATTAAAGGGAGAACTGAGTCCCGTAGGGTTGAGACAGCAGGGCTAGGGCTAAAATGCTGAACAAGACAAGCCTGTTTCTTTCCTCATGGCAACTCTCCCAAATGTTTTATGAAACCCAGAAGTCACTGAAAGAGAAAACTGATTATTGTATAGCATGGTAAGAAAGGTAGTATAAAAGCTGTATTCATCTGGGTCCCTGACCAGCTAGAAAGAGAAAGACAGGGGCACCTGAATGGCTCAGTTGGTTAAGCGTCCGACTTTGGTTCAGATCATGATCGCACAGTTTGTGAGTTCAAGGCCTGCATCGGGCTCTGTGCTGACAGCTTGGAGCCTGGAGCCTGCTTCGGATTCTGTGTCTCCTTCTCTCTCTGCCCCTCCCCTACTTGTGCTGTCTCTCTCTGTCTCTCAAAAATAAATAAATAAAAGTAAAAAAATTGTTTTAAAAGAGAGAGAAAAGATAGAAGTAAGCCAGCCCATTAAGAAAATGAAGATAGCAACAGCCCTCCTTAGCTAGGACTCTTATAGCTGAAATCTTGCTACTATAACTCCGGAAGACCACTAACATTTAAGATTACCCCTATAAATACTGGCCTCATACATAAGTTATTGGTTCTATATTGCAAACTTCTCAGTCCAATGGAATTCTGAACTAGGCTCTCTTCAGCAAAGGTTCATTTTCCTGTCGACCGTCAACCATTCAGTCAAGGAACAGTTCATCCTCCCGGCACTCAGCACCAGAACCGAAGCCACATGGAGGTGATGGTAAAATTAACCATGGAAAAGTCACAATTAGCCAAAATTCTCAATTCTCTGTTTCCCGTGTAGGCTCACAACAGAATACTTTATGCCTACCTACCTAAACACAAAACAATTAGGCAGAAGGACTACCTAAGGACCAAGCCATCGACTGCAATGAAGTCCCCCTGTAACATATGATTTCTCTTCCTCTGCTTCACTATACCTGTTCCCATGTAGTCCTGGGGGCAAAAAAGAAAAGTAAATAAAATATTGTTAAGAAGCATGGGATGCTGTAGGAAATATTTTAAATTTTAAAACTTCAATATTTTAAAACTTTTAAAAAATGTATTTAAATTTTTAATAAATTTAAAAAATAGAAGCATTTTCAAATTTGTAATATTTTAAAATCAGGGAAAGAAATTAAGAAAATCCTGGGGCGCCTGGGTGGCTCAGTCAGTTAAGCGTCTGACTTCAGATCAGGTCATGATCTCATGGCTGGTGAGTTTGAGCCTTGTGTTGGGCTGTGTGCTGACAGCTCAGAGCCTGAAGCCTGGTTCTGATTCTGCATCTCCCTCTCTCTTTGCCCGTCCCCGACTCATGCTCTGTATGTGTCTCTCTCAAAAATAAATAAACATTTAAAAAATTAATTAAAAGAAATATGCAGTCATCCTTTGTCTCTAGAGAAAGTGTTATATTTTCTTTTCTTACCCATATGTGAATGATAAAAATGAAGCTCAAAGTGCCTAAACCCTTATTCAGTTCATGGTGCTTTCTGCTTCTATTGAATGCACTGAATAAAGGAGTATTTGCAAAAGAAATCAGCTGCTATGTTGTGAATGCTTTCTGTTTTAATTGCACTCCATAGTGCTGTAAACCCTTTAATTGTTTTGTCTCCCACTAGGCTATCTTAAACAAAAACAGAATTTTCTAATTAACTCACTGGAGACTTATAAGGATATAATGGAGATAACTTGCTCTGGTTTTTGCCATTGAAAAGTAATTAAACAGTAGTTCTTTAGTTTAGGGAGAAATCAGGACTTAAGTGATTTCTAAATTATATTTTTGGTGTTTTACTTGAGGAGTAGTTCAAAAATTAAATTGCTGGGGGGTAGTTCAGGAGTAGCTATAAAAAGTACCATTAGCAAAGCTCATATAAGTTCTGTTTTCTGAAGCCAGATATATAAAACTTGGGAGAAAGTTTGCCACTATTTAATGGAGGGAAACCATCTAACTATCTCTTATCCTCTACTCCACTTTTCCAATTTTTTAGGAAGACCACATTTTAATAGTTTCACTCTTTGGTTAGCAAAGCATAGAAGGACTATTTATAGAGTAATATATTACCTACAAAGTTTAGACATCAATTAAGTCCACTATCTGTATCTTACCATCATTTAAGTGTATCACTCAATTAGTAAGTGACTTAAAAAACACTTCTGTGAAGTTAAAATTCTATAATATGTTAAAACTACTTGGAAAAGTGTAAAATAATGTAGAAATGTAAATTTTTAATATTCATGTAAATTATGTACAATATGGGATTCAAGCTATAATTTTACCAATTCCTTAACGGGGAAGTGAAGTGTGAGATCTTTCTTAAATTTGACTTTGTTCATAAGGAGCAATGGGGCGCTTGGGTGGCTCAGTTGGTTGAGTGTCTGATTCTTGATTTCTGCTTGGGTCATGATCTGATGAACCATGAGATTGAGCCCCACCTCAGGCTCTGCACTGTAGGCCTGCGTGGAATTAACTCTCTCTCTCCTTCTTTCTCTCTCTCCACCCCTCTGCTGTTTGAGCTTTCACTTTCTCTCTCAAAACAAATAAATAAACTTTAAAAAAAAAAAGAACCAATACATTTGACACTCTTGATTTGTGAAATGTTAGTTGAATTCAAGCTTCATAATGAAATTACTTCAGTAAAACTATTAGGATACAAGTGACATAATTACGTTCCTTAGTAAACAGAATCTCAGCCATGATAAGAAAAGCATAAGTTTTATGACCTCTAAATTATTTTCGTGTCTTATTTGTATATCTCATACTTGTATATATGAAAGTATTATAAACACCTTCATATTTTTAATCCTCAAACACCTTATCTATCAGATGATATTATTCTATTCCCATTATACAGGTAAATGACAAAAGGTCAGGGAGAGTAAAAAAGTCCCCGAGACTTAAAACTTAGGCCTCATCAGGGGCACGTGGGTGGCTCAGTCAGTTGGTTGTCTGACTTCAGCTCAGGTCATGATTTTGCAGCTCATGGGTTTGAGCCCCATGTCAGGCTCTGTGCTGACCTGCTTCACATTCTGTGTCTTTGTCTCTCTCTGCCCCTTTCCAACTCACAGTGTGTGTGTGTGTGTGTGTGTGTGTGTGTCAAAATAAGTAAACATTCAAAAAAATTTTTTGTTTACTTACTTTGGAAGGAGAGAGAGAGAGACAGAGCATGAGCAGGGGAGGAGCAGAGAGAAACAGAGACACAGAATCCAAAGTGGGCTCCAGGCTCTGAGCTGTCAGCACAGAGCCCAACAGGGCTTGAAGCCACAAACTGAGATCATGACCTGAGCCAAAGTCTGATGATTAACCGACTGAGCCACCCAGGCGCGCCCCCCCCCCAAAAAAAATGTTTTAACTTGGGTCTTCTCTCCAAGCTCAATGTAGCCCCAACTTTAGGTGAAAATATTTTAGTAGAAGTAACTTAGGATAGCACAGGGTGGTTCTCAGTGTGTGATGCCTTACTCTGCAGCACAGGTATCACCTGGAAATTTGTTAGAAATGCAGGTTCTCTGGCTCCTACCCAGACCTACAGAACCAGAAACTTTGAGGGTGGGGCCCAGCAGGCTGTGTTTTAACAAGCCTTCCAATGGATTCTGATGAATCCTGAAGTCTGAGCAACACTGGCACAGATTTTTCTTTTTCTTTTTCTTTTCTTTTCTTTTCTTTTTTTTTTTTTTTTGGCCCATTTTATTTTCTGGTCAATTAAACTGCCACATACAGTACAATCCCATTGTATTGTTAGCTTTGAGAAGGAGTCTCTCAAGTCATACAAAAAGGGCCAACCTTTATTGAATGCTTACCGTGCACCAGGTAGTGTTCCATGTACCTTCACTCATCGGATCATAACAATAAGCCCTAGGGTTAGGTATGATCGCTGGTCACTGAGATGTAGAGAAATTGGATGATTTCCCTGAGGCCACACTGCTAGGGGCAGGGAAGGAGTAGACAGATTCGAGAACCCATACTCTCACCCATACCTTAATCATACAATACAACGTACAACCTGAGAATTTGTACATTCAGAAAATACCCCTCAAGAGATTGCTGCAAGGTGCAGCAGAAAGTATATCAAGTCTGGAGTTAGACATGCCTGGGGTTGGGTCCCCAATTAATCATCCAATGGAAAGAAACTTCCATTGTGGAGATCAAGGAACCATACAAATTGTTTCAGAGATCCAAATATAAGTTTGTGACCTAATAAGTAGAAGCATTTCTGTAAAATGGCTGCTTTCTTAACGTAGTCTGACTTTGGCTTAGATAGACCAGGAAATACTGGGAGAATATATGCAAAATTATTGTCTTAGCAAATACTTATCAATAAGATAGCAAAATATGAAGAATAGAATGGGAATTTTCTTCCATGTTATTTCCCTACTAACAATGATAGTTTTATTTCCTTGTTGCCCACTGCTTCCATTCTGTAGTCATGTTCTGAAAAGAACTGTTGAACCCAGGCAGGCAAGCAAAAGCTCAATGCTTCACAAAAAAAATTTAATTTATATTAAAATATGGCCACTCACAAGAAAGATCTTTAATAGCCTCCTGCTGTATCCACATTTCCATTTTGTCTGAGTTATATAGTCCTCAGAGTGGTCCTTTAAAAACAAAACAAAAAAATAAATTTTAAATAAATTTTTATAAATAAATAAATAAATAAATAAAGCAAGTGTTGGTGAAGGTATGGAGAAAAAGGAACCATCATGCCCGGTTGGTGGGAATGTCAACAGTACGGCCACCGTGGAAAACAGTACGGAAGTTCCTCAGAAAATTAAAAATAGAACTACCATATGATCCAATAATTCCACTGTGAATATTTACCCAAAGATAACAAAGACAGTAATTCAAAAAGATATATGCACCCCTGTGTTTATTGCAGCATGAGTTGCGATAGCCAAATTAGAGAAGCAACCTAAGCGGTCATCAATAGATGAGTAGATGAGGCTTGCACACATCCCTGGTGTGTGTGTGAATATTATGCGTGTGTGTGTGTGAATATTATGCAGCTGTGAAAAGGATGAGATCTGCCACTTGAAACCATATGGACAGACTTAGAGAGTATTATCTAAGTGAAATAAATAAGACTAAGAAAGACAAATACCATATGATTCTACTCATAAATGGAATCTAAAAAAAGTGAATAAACAAACAACAACAACAACAAAACAGAATCAGACCTATAAATACAGAGGACAAACTGATAGTTGCCAGAGGGGAGAAGGGTGGGGGTGTGAGCCCAACCAGTGAAAGGAAGTGGGAGATAAGGTCTTCCAGTTATGGGGTGAATAAGTCACAGGAATAAAAGGCACAGCATAAGGCACAATACAGTCAGTGATCTTGTGATAACAATGTACGGGAACAGATGGTTGCTACATTTGTGGTGAACATAGAATAATGTATAAACGTCAAATCAGTAAGTTGTACACTTGAAACTAATGCTGCATTGGCATCAACTATACTCAAATTTTAAAAAAAGAAAAAAAACCGGGGCGCCTGGGTGGCTCAGTCGGTTAAGCGTCCGACTTCGGCTCAGGTCATGATCTCATGGTTTGTGGGTTCGAGCCCCACGTCGGGCTCTGTGCTGACTGCCAGCTCAGAGCCTGGAGCCTGTTTCAGTCTGTGACTCCCTCTCTCTCTGACCCTCCCCTGCTCATGCTGTCTCTCTCAATCTCTCAGAAATAAATTTAAAAATTTTAAAAAAAAAAGAAAAAAAAACCATAAATAAGATCATGTCATTTCCCTATAAACCCTTCAACAAGACTTTCTTATTACACTTAAAATAAAGCCTCATTGTGGCCTGCAAATCCTCCATGAGACAGCCTCAGTCTCTCTCAACCTCTTGGTCTCACTTGCTCCTCCTCACAAGTGATCTTGTGCTGCTCCTTGAACAAATCAAGCAAGCTCTGGCCTCGGGGCCTTTGCACTTACTCCTCCCTCTTCTCAGAAAGTCTTCCCAGATATTCACCGGATTTGTTCCATGACTCCATTCTGGTCTCCACTCAAGTATCAACTCCTAAGAAAGATCTTCCCCGATCACCTTTAAAATAAAAATCTCACCCCTTGTATCCATCTATTCCAAATCCATGTTTTGTTTTTTATTGACAGTACCTGTCATTTGCCTGATGTTATATACTCACCCATTAATTTTTACTTATCTTTCACTCCACATAGTAACTCAGGCTCCCCAAGGGCCAAGGCTTGTCTGATGCTCTGCTGTTTCCCTGACACTTAGAACAGTGCCTGGCAGTGCCATGGCCAGTACTCTTAATTATTGTTAACTTCCTTTAATATGTTTCTTCATTTGTTTTCACGTGCAGTATGCTGCAGAATAATCACCTAAGACAGGTACCGGCGGGAGCTCTGCAGAATCTGCGAAGCCTTCAGTCCCTGTAAGTACAGTTGAAATTGCAAATGTTCCCGGGATCAATACGGGAAGGAGCACTGAAATGTCCAAATGATCATTTTCATCAATTCCTTGGTTGAGGACCATAGCTAAATGAGTTATGAATGAATGAGACTTTTCATTAGAGCAACAACCCTCTGAATCCTCATTAAACAATATGAGGTAGGAAGGACCAGTGCCAGAGTTTGGAGTTTCAGATCAGACACTCAATCATAGCATCTGCAGTGAAAAGCCTCTTAGATATGCTGGTATCACAGGACAGAACATCCAGGATTTGTCCCTCATTCCCCTGTAATATTTTAGTTCCTGAGTTCAAATCAGAAATAATGCTTTCTCCTCTTATCTAGAAAAATCTAGGTAAGATTAGCATCTTCAGTTTATTCCTTTTGTAGATGATCTGAGCTGACTTATAATGAAACTTTTGCTGAGTCAAGGGAAGGAAAAATAAGACAAAAACAGAGAGGGAATAAGAGACCCTTAAATACAGAGAACAAACTGAGGTTGCTGGAGGGGAGGTGGGGGGTGGGCTAAATGGGTGATAGGCATTAAGGAAGGCACTTGTTGGGATGAGCACTGGATGTTATATGTAAGTGATGAATCACTGGGTTCTACCCCCTGAAACCAAGACTACACTATCTGTTAACTAACTTGAATTTAAATAAATTTTTAAAAAGACTTAATCTTTAAAGTTCTGTATGTACATCAGGGGTCCTCAAATCAATGAGCTAAGATCTAGTAGTATATCTTTTTTTATTAATTTTTTATTAATTTTTTTATTTACATCCAAGTTAGTTGGCATATAGTGCAATACTGAGTTTGAGACTAGATTCCTTAATGGCCCCTTTAGCCCATTTAGCCCATCGCCCCTCCCACAACTCCTCCAGGAACCCTCTGTTTTGTTCTCCATATTTAAGAGTCTCTTATGTTTTTGTCCCCCTCCCTGTTTTTATATTATTTTTGCTTCTCTTCCCATATGTTCATCTGTTTTGTGTCTTAAAGTCTTCCTATGAGTGAAGTCATATGAAATTTGTCTTTCTCTGACTGACTAATTTCACTTAGTATGATACCCTCTAGTTCCCTCCACGTAGTTGCAAATGGTAAGATTACTGAGTAGTACTCCATTGTGTGTGTATATATATATATATCACATCTTCTTTATTCACTCATCTGTCAATGGATGATCTAATGGTATATCTTTTTTTTTCTAATGGTATATCTTAAAGCCTCACTGCACAGCTTCCCCATCACCTCACAGAGACATACAAATGTACTCACAAACAATCTCACTGATACACTCACTCGTACCTCAGATTCACACACCACACACAGACACCTACGTACACATGAACATACACAGCACTGGTGTTATTGTTCCTTACTCTGAGTATACAAGTTTTCTATCAGGAGTTTCCACTCTTCTTTGATTTAATAAATAAATAAAAATTAGTATTTCTCACAAAAGGAACTTTCTTACCAGCTAGATGTTTTAGAGCTTGGGTTGTAAGCAAGTGAACTTTACAGTGACTATTTGGCAAGACTGTGCCAGGAGTAGGTGGTCAGTAAATCTTCATCTCATCAGAATGTGCAAGTGCTTGCAATACATCACATGATTTCCAATATATGCATGCATAATATATGCTTTTATCTTATGCTGGAAGTCCATCTCTGTCAAACAAAATACTGGTTTCTTTTTTTTTTTTTTTTATTTTTTTACAAATAGTTTATTGTCAAATTAGTTTCCTCATAACACCCAGTGCTCATCCCCACAAGTGCCCTCCTCCATGCCCATCCCCCCTCCCCCCCACATCCATCAGTCCTCAGTTTTTGTCAGCATTCAAGAGTCTCTCATGGTTTGCCTCTCTCCCTTTCCCCCACCATTTCCCCCCTTCTTCTCCCCCTTGGTCCTCTGTCAAGTTCCTCCTAATCCTCCTATACGTGCAAACATATGATATTTGTCCTTCTCTGCCTGACTTATTTCACTCAGCATAACACCCTCAAGGTCTCCATCCATGTTGCTACACATGGCCAACATAATACTGGTTTCTGGTGTAGAATGATGCGGGCAATAGATGCATTTAAAAAGGACATAAATATTGCAGGCTCTAGTTGAAAAGTGTCTTAAAGAATCCATGGGTTAATAATTACATAGTCTGCTTAATGCCTTTTATTGAGGTGATACAAGAGGAGGAGAAACATGAGATTGAAGATGATACTTTCTTCCTTTGATCTTTTTTGTTTTGTTTTGTTCTTTTAATCAAAGCAAATCTCTGCTTGAGACCATTTTAAGCTTTGTAGTCCGGTCAAAGTGACTTCCTAGGTTTTCAGGAGCCTATAGATAAACAAGCCCACAAGGGCCCCTTTGTGGCACCGGATAGGTCTGTCGCATTTTCAGGCGCTCCTTAATGACGTCACAGTATCACTCCTTTGTTGCCAGAGGCTTTTCCTGGAGGAAAGAAGCCGATGGGCAGAACACTCTCAAGTCCGGCTGTCTGTGTAAGGGCACGGGGTCTAGTGGCCGCATTGAAAAACGAGATAATAGCAGTGGCCAATAGGAACTTTAAACAGCTGTGAGGCAGGCAACAGATAGAAGGATAAGAGTTTGTAACCAAAAGCCACTATCAGCTGAAAGAAGATCACAAACAGAACACACAGCGAAGTGAACCCTTTTGAGAAAGAGAAAACCATGAATCTTTTGTTCCCTCGAACAGGGAGGTGCCTCCCTGATAAAGGTGTTCAGATTTGGTTTCTTACCGTCTAGAGAGTCACTGTTCACCAGGTGTCTCTTGCCTTATGGTTTCTGATTCACAAACACAACTGTGCTTGAAACCTTATAAGTATGCATCCCCTGTGAAAAAGCCAAGGGTTAACTTTCTCTTATGATGTGTATCACATCTAGATAGATACTCGCCCCCGGTGCGTGCTGAATTCTATCGGCCGACTGTGTAATGTTTGTCCTGTGGTCCCTTTGCCCAGAGTGCGGACAGGCCCATGTGAGGCGCTGAGTGTTGGCAGGGTATGCTACCATGCCACATATTCTCGTGGTTTTTTTTGTGCTGCTTTGATACAAGGATTAAGATTGGACAAACGTATTATACACATAGACTTAAACCACCAACCGCACAGCACCGCATTGTACCAGCTGAAGGAGCCCCCTGCGGGGTTGGAGGGTTTGGGCCACAGTGAGCCCTTTTAAAGTTTGACCGTCGTCCCAGATTCAAGATGTTTAATGGTACTTCTCTTGCTTCTTTTATGCAGTTCCAAAAATGAAAACATCAGGCTTTGTTTTGTTTTTGAAACAAAACTTGTGCACGCAAGTGAGGGAGGGGCAGAGAGAGAGGCAGCCGGAGAATCCCAAGTGGGCTCTGTGCTGACGGCAGAGAGCCTGACGTGGGGCTCAAACCCACAAACTCTGAGATGATGACCCGAGCCAAGGTTAGAAGTTTAACTGAGCCACCCAGGTGCCCCAAAAGCATCAGTTTTGAGGCTAGTAGTCATTCTAACATGCATTCCTTCTTCGTCTCCATTCATTTCCCGTGCCTTCATGCCACTTCGCTTATCAGTACAGTAACAAAGAGGAGAAGCCCTGCCTCGTCCATGCTGCCCACATCTGGGAGGCCTCCACGCCGACACTCAGCTTTCCTTGCACTACAGTCAACCCTCAGCCTATCACTTGGCCCTTTTTCTAATGGTTCCTCTTTTTTCCCTCTCTGGAATTCACTCTGTTTCTCTTCACTTTGTTATTTTCCCCGTCTTATACATTTGCTCTCTAAGCAACGCTCCGCCCTCCATGGGAGCTGTGAGCGCGCCACCCCCCTACATGGCTGGCCTTGTCATTTCCAAAGAGGGTTTCTCAACCCTGGCTGCAAAAAAGAATCATCTAGAGAGGCTCAAAGCCCGAGGCAGCACTCTCCGAGTGTTTTCTCCCTGGTCCCATTACAACGTTGTTAAGTGCTTCTTAACTAAAGGTTGTGAAAACTCGTGTTGGGCAGCATTCCTTCAAATGTTCTGCAAACATTCTCCTGAACTATTTTCAGACCTGAAATAATAACATAATCCATACTTTTGCATTCCCGTGTGAACTAATAATGTACTTGGAATATGAAATAAAAGTCCGGGATTGCACTGTTTGTGTCTAATTGAAACAGCTCCTACCTGTTTATTAATTCTACTGACAGTCTGGGGCAGATAAAGACAGGAGGCCACATGCTGTGTGGAGAGCACACCTTGCCACCCGAATGTGTTCATCATGGCACCAGCGCCTCCCAGATACACAGGACAGGACGCTGGGCCTCATCTCTGACTTAGTTTATCAAAAACTTCATTTTAACAAAATCCTCCAGGGATCTGTATAGCCAACCCATTTGAGAAATTAAGATTTTATTGTGCTCTGACACTAACAAGTGGTCTACAGACCAAAAGTGGCTGATAAGTACTGAAATCAGATCTGTTATACTCTGCCCCACCATACAGATTTGGCTTCATTGGATATAGTTTAAGAAACTTGATACATTAAAATTGGTAACACTGCTGTGAGGAAGAAACAAATTGTACTCAGGTTTCAAGAGATGCAATTTTCATTTATTTTTACATATACAAAAGATATTCTTTGTTGTTGATATGGCTTTGTTCATAATGAAAACACATAGGTACGTTTGTGTTCTTTTAATTCTCTCCTGATGCTTACAAATTGCTTGCCTAAAGAATAAGAGGTCAAGCCCTGCACCAGAGCCCAGTAGCCCAGAGCCTGCCCGTGTACAATATGTATGTTTGCTTCTGACGTGGTAATGACTGCCCAGACACCAGTTGGATTTTTTGTAATGTAATCAAATGTAACTTAATTTCCTTTCTGGTTTTTTGGAAGGGGATAGGAAATGTAATCAGAATTCACAATGAGTTGTATTTCACCAAGAAACTTTTGGCATTATAGACATTTGAGGACTAGGTTCAGATTACAGCGATTTGATGGAAACCCAAAACTTAACCCTCCCCTGCCCTCATACCTTTGTATTTGTAGCTAAGAAATCAATCTATGAAAAAAAAAATCATTGCTTCATTTGTGGATAGTCGTTAATGACGTTCCATCGTCTCACTGTCATTAGTGAAGTTCAAGATGATCAAAGAGAATGACATATTCATGTTTGTCCAGTTAACCAGAGTACTATTTAATACACGTTGGTTTTCATTTCAAGGGCCCTCTAGAGAAACTAATTGGATTGTTAGATGGAAAATAAAAGAATTAGACGTATCTTTGGTCAGTGTTTCTAGTCTCCAATTGGCTGGTGTTCATCTTCAGAGTGTCAGACATCGTTTTAAAACCTAAAAAGAACATATAAATCTTGCCTGGAACGTGATCAGCCCGTGCATCTGTGGTAGCAGCTTCAGGGATACAGAGTACTCTACTCTGAGCCCTGTGAAATGTTAATAACGTCACCCAGACTCTTCGCGGTAGAGTTTTGCTGATAATAGTCCTCATAGAGAATAACCAAGAGGCAGGGCTCACAGTGCTGGGCGGAAAGTAAGGCAAGCCCAGAACCAGCCTCAGTTTTCTCCCATGAATATCCAGGAGCCTATTGGGTTTCAGACCCTGGATAAAGAATGGGAAGGAAGTAACAAAAGACAAGGAGGTGGAAGCAGACAAAAAGAAAGTAGAGTGAGGTAACCCAGAGAATAAGATTAAAAGATCAAAGAGGTTAAAAAAACACACACACACAATGGTTTTAGTATTAGTGACATTATTCCTTCCACTAAAATAGTCTCCAGAAAGAGAAATTACAAGCTTACACAATAAAAATGCATGTTCAATAAGTAAAAATTCAGTTTAGTTTGTTTTTTTCACCAAAGCGCCAGTGTAATCAGGTACGTCATAGGATGGAGGTGGACTTGGGTGTTCTAGGCCAAGGGTCATGTCTATTGCACCGATAGGAGTTCATGTCATAGAACCATGTGCAAACCAGCACCCAATGCATTGTTATGAGAAGTTTTCCTTGTCTCCCTCCCCCTATTAAACAACGGGGGAAAACTATTTTCAAAGGTAGAGCCCTCTCTACCCAATGTTTATAGCAAGAGAGAACTCAAATTGGAGCACCGTCCTCAGAATCACGTATGAAAAAAATGTGAATACTTAATGCAAGACCCCATGCAGGAACCATTCTTACATCAGGCTATCTACCAGCGCTCTGATTAAATCGTACATATGACCATCATATCAGATAGATAAATAACTAAAAGGGAACATAGATGTTATAAATGAGAAGTAGAATAATACCACTTTTCTCAGTCTTGTGATGTGAAATGAACGTTGCCTTTGGAAATTAGGTTAAACTCTTTGGAGAAGCTAAAGGGATGACACCAATGGAAGGGACATTGTTTGTAAAAAGGCACATAAAGAGGAGCACCTGGATGGCTCAGTCGGTTAAGCATCTGACTCTTGATTTCAGCTCAAGTCATGATCCCACGGTTTGTGAGTTCAAGCCCTGAGCTGGGCTCTATGCTGATGGTGCGGAGCCTCCTTGGGATTCTCTCTCTCTTCCTTCCTCCCTGCCCTTCTCCCCCTCAAAATAAATAAATAAACTTTAAAAAAAAAAAAGAAAAGAAAAGAAAGGTGCATAAAGGCACAATAAAACCTGGGAGCACTGCCAGGACAAAATCAGAAACACCCAGGGTGTTTAAACCCCCATGGTTATCAAAGCAGCAGCTGCTGCTGTTTATGAAACACTTTTACCGGCATCATTTCACTTGTCCTCAAAAGATGAGTAGGAGCCTCTGGAGGTAGGAGCTGAGATTAGTGAAGAGGAAGCAAAAGCTTCCTTAAGGTGTTAAATGACCTTCTCAAGGTCAAATGGCTTGTAATGGAGTCAGTCTAGAGGTGAGTCTGGGATAAGAACTCTAGTCTTCCTAGCTCCAAAATCTGCCGGCCTTACCACCACGCTATCTTGCCTCCCTCCAAAATCCACTGCAGAGAATAGGCACACAGCAGGATGCCCTGATGTGAGGGAAAGAAGCTGGATAGAATCACATCTTTCATCTAAACCTATGTTGTGAAGGTTTACAAAAAGAAAGAAAATAGTAATGCTGCAGGACAGAAACAAATAATTTAAAGAGAAGAGAACAATATTATTACATGTGGGCCAGTCTGCCTTTTTCAGTGTTTCCCTCTGCATTTGGTTTTCTGTTCCCTCATTACCTGTGATGTAAAATTTGCCTCCACTTTTCTGATAAGGAAACTATAAGTGAGAAAAGACTATCTTGTCCCTATTGCAAAGGTGAAAGTTGATCAGACAATGATAGGAGGGAAGAACATTCCAGACAGAGGGAACTACTTGTGCACTGCCTTGGGGTGGGGGTGGGGGGGTGCTGGAGGAGGAGCTAGTACCTCAAGGAGCAGAAACAAGCTCCTTATGCTGACACGGGAAGAGTGAAGTGCAAGAAGTACAAGAAGAGCTTAGGGAGACAGGTGGGGTCAGACTCCTTGAAAACCCTTTGGGACATGCCAAGGACTTTAGCCTTTATTATGAAGGCAGTGGGAATCCACTGGAGGATTTTAGGCAAGGAAGGGCATGGTCTGATCTGTGTTCCTGAAATAGTCTAGGAGAGAAAGGAGAACTCTGTCAGGATGGGGGCAGTGGAGATGGCAAAAGGGAAATGGATTTGGGAACCATTTAGATGAAATTACCGGTGTTTGGCAATGAACTGGTGATGAAGAAGTAAGAGATGTCAAAGATGATCCTTAAATTTCTGGTTTATGACCATGTGCTTAAGGAAGCACATCACTGAAAACAAGAAACACTGGCAGAAAGCTACATTTGGGGACAATAGCGGTGGATGATAATGAGTTTGGTCTTGAACATGTGTGTTTGTGGAGGAACAACTGAGTGGAAATGTCACATAGACAGCTTGAAATCCAGATCTGGATCTCAAAGTGAAATTTAGGTTAGGTCCTCCTACCATGCATTTACCTTCACCTAACACCTTCTTGTAACGACTTGGTTATCTGACTACACTTTAGGAAACATGCTGCATAAAGGTTGGATCAACACACTTAGAAAACATGTTCCATGTCTGTCTAGTTTACTTACTGTTAGATCCCAAGCACCAGGAACAGGGCCTGCAAAAACGCACACTCCAGAAATATTTATTGAACTTAACTAAAGCCTCAAACCCTAAGTGATGTTCTAAACATCTGCTTCCGATCAGCTGTCTTCCCCAGTTTGACCGTAGCCCACATTCACTGATCTCCCTGGCTCCAAACTCTTATCTCTGTGCCTGGCTTTTTCTACTTGCCCTTCCTACACTGAGAGTTGGACCCCAGGGGTTCCTTCAGGGATTTTGGAGTTGATCTGCCTACAAGATTTAGCTTTCTATTGTCTTAGCTGAGGACTCTCCACTTAAATAATTCAAGGGCTCAAGGCAAACTGGTGGTTGCCAGAGGGCAGGTGGGGGTGGGATGGGGATGGAGATGAGCAAACTAGGCGAAGGAGATAAAGAGGGACAAACTTGCAATTATAATAAGTAAGTCACAGAGATGAAAAGTACAGTATAGGGAATGTAATCAGTAATGTCATAATAACGTAGTCTGGTGACAGATGGTGACTACCTTTATCGTGGTGAGCATTGAGTGATGGATAGAACTGTTAATCACTAGGTTGTACACCTAATAACATTGTACGTCAACTATACTTTAATAATTTTTTTTAAAGAGTAGGGTTTGGGGAAGAATCATAATGCTAAGTCTTGGAGGGTTGATGAGATTTGGATAGGCAGGAAGTAGGGGATGCTTATGAATACAGGGCCCAGAAGTACTATGGAAGGGAGCTAAGTAGGGACAACTTGACTGGGACAGAGAAATCAGAGAGAAGTGTGGCCAGTGAAGGTGGATGGTGAGCTTTAATATCAGATGGGAAGTTTGGGTTTGAAAGGACAGTAATGCGGCAGAACTATGGATTCCTAACAGGGGAATGACATAGAGCACGGTTTGAGGGAGATTAATCTGGCAGCAGCCAACAGGATTAATTGAAGAGATAAGAGATCAAAGGCAAAAGGCCCAGCTCAGAGACTGTTCCAGTAATGCAGGTGTTAAGAGATAAGAGACTTAACTAGACAGTGGAAGTGGAGAGTTTTGGAGATAAAGATAAATGGAGAGGACTTGGTGAATGATTGGCTGGAAGGCAATGGAAGATTGAAAAAAAGACCCCCAGATTTCAAACACTGATGGTACTTGAGAGACTAATGGGGCCTTGACGACACCCCCCCCCAAAAAAGTCTTTGTTTTCTATGGAGAAAAATGAAACTGGAGAAGTTAATGCTCATGTTACTTGTCTCCCTGTAACAAAATTCACAGCAGCAATGACCTCTGAGAAAGTGAGCAACATACTGTGAGTTGACTTTAAAAGATTTTTCTCACTGGAGTCATGCACTCTCCAATGATGCTAGAAAGACAGGTTTGGTTCTGTTAGGCACTTCATCTAGCTTAGTCAAGCCAACCGACTAGTCTCTAAATTATTGTTCTTCAGTGAGCCTATAGACTTTATCTCTCCCCAAGCTGTAGAGATCAAAAAACTTTTTTACCTTTTCAGAGGTAAGTTTAAATCAATAATTTTTTCTTCCTGGTTTACATTAAGTTTACCAATAAATAAGATGGAGAACAGAAAGGTAGAAGCAGAAATTCCCATTATATAAATTCATACGTTTAATGTCTTCTTAGGATATAAACGGGAAATTTCATTAAAAGGTAGAATCCCCCATTGTGGTTACTTCATCAATATTAAATAACAATAAATAATAATAAAATGACTCTTATTATTATGAAGAATTCATATAAATCAGCATTAATTCAATCCATAAGAGTTCATATAGATAAAATTCTATCCCAGCTGTATTATTATAATGATCTGACAAATTCAATTCCAGTGATCCACTGGTCTTGCTGCAATAAAATTTCCAAGCAGCAAAATTTCACTGTAACAAATACTTTATATAACTGATCAAATTGTATTATATATACACTTGGAAATCCATGATTTTCATTTCATAGCAAAAGTAAGAGAATAATTGAGGGGCGCCTGGGTGGCTTAGTTGGTTAAGCGTCCGACTTTCGCTTAGGTCATGATCTCACGGTTCGTGGGTTTGAGCCCCGCGTCGGGCTCTGTGCTGACTGCCAGCTCAGAGCCTGGAGCCTGTTTCAGTCTGTGACTCCCTCTCTCTCTGACCCTCCCCTGCTCACACTGTCTCTCTCTCTCTCCTAGAAATAAATAAAACATTAAAAAAAAAGTAAGAGAACAATTGAAAATGCTTTCATTTCTTAAATTTTTATAAATGAACTAAAAGTGCTCTTTTGACTAATCACAAATTATTCAAAATGGTCTCACAAAATGTACAAATGTATGTACAAGTGAGTTTGTCAATTTTTTTAAACTTGCAAAGAAAAAAATGTTTCCCCAAATATAAAGAGAAATGTCTGTGACGAAAATGCTATGCTTCATAGTTCTGTTCATTGAAAGAAACCCCAGGAGCCATACTCTACCTGCAGCTGCAATAGTCTTCACACCTTTGACTTCTTTTTTCTCAAGTCATCTATGTTAATAATTGACATCATTACAGTCATGTCAGATATGGAATTAGCCAAGATCTAGGGCTTATCTTTTGACTAACGCTTTCTTCCTTGTAGTTAATGGCTTATCAAAGACATTCACAAACAGAGATAGAAGTCTGTGTGATACACTGGCAAGGTCCCATATTTGAGATCTATGTAAAGGGCCTTTTTCTGGAAAAACAATAGCAAGAATGATCTCATAGCTTCTATAATCTCTACAATAATGCCATTTATAAATCAAAAATTCCTTCCAGGAGTATGGAACAGATTGGCCAAATGTTTCTTTTAAGAGAGAAAACTTGTAAAACTAAGGTTTTATACATGAAAATATTATGGAGAAAGCTTTAGACGGATGATAAGAAAGTGAGTTGTTTTTTTGTTTGGTTGGGGGTTTTTTTTGGTTTTTTTGGTTTTTTGTTTTGTTCGCTTTTTGTTGTTGTTTNCGGATGAGAAGAAATGGAGTTTTTTTTTTGTTTGGTTGGGGGTTTTTTTTGTTTTTTTTGGTTTTTTTTTTTGTTCCCTTTTTTTTTTTTTTTTTGGGGTTTGGTTTTTTTTTTTTTTTTGCCATTGCCTGATATCAGTGGGGTTTTTTTGCCTGTTACCTTCTAACTCTTCATCACACAGGATACACTGATATTATAGAACTGCACTCATAGGCAACATGCAGTTTTGTTTTATTTTTAGTTTACACAATACTGGATAACAGTCATCCTTGCTCTTGCGTGGTCTCCATCTGCCCACTTGCCCGGAATGGAACACAGAGTCACCGTAGCTTCCCTGCCTCCCCTGTGGCCACAGCTGGCGAGTCACCGCATTCTGTTGAGCCCACTTACTTAGCAATTCTCCCACTGGGCCTTCCTCTCCATCTCCATACTTCTTTCAGGCCCTCGTCTTTTCTCACCCTCATGACTGCAACTGCCTTGCAGTGCAGCCAGCAGAGAAACATTTTTATGTAGATTTTGCAGATTATTTGGAAGAGAATGGGACATCACTCATAGGTAGATAACCCAGAAATCTTCTGAAAGTAGTTATCCAGACTCTAAATGCTTACCTTGGTACTCAAGGGTACTGAAGCCTGTCAGGGTGACCTGGATGGTCCTGGAAAGGTCCCAGCAGTGAGGAAAGACAAGCCCCAGTCCACAAGGGACAGCCTGTTGGTCAAGCAGTTTGTGCAGCAGAATCCCTTTGGTAGTTATGGAGTCCTCCAACCTCAAGCCCTCCCTCCAGAGAGGGAGTTATTTCAACATCTGCCCCAGAGTCATGACAGAACCATTTCTCATTGGTTGTAGTCCTCTAAGTAACACTGCCCAGACTCATACTTGAAAATTATGTTCTTGCACCAGAAGATGACCTGGTTTCCCTTAGCCATGTTAGCCTCATGGGCCTTTTTGGACCTTTGCTGGCCTAACACAGAAGAGGAGTGTATCTTCTGTTCTCTGTGATGGGAGGCTTCCTGCAACTCTAATCCGAACATGCAGTGTAGCTACTGAACTTAATGTGAAGGATTATGGTGCCTAGAAAATTGGCAGGCGTGTCAGCCCATAGGACCCCCCCAAATGTCAGTCTCATTTAGAAAGATTCAAAATTACAAAGGGTTAAGACCCTGCAGGAAGAATTAAAGAAACTTTTCGAGGAGGGGGAAGCACTTCCTAAATGTGAAGATTTTTCTCAAATAATGACACCTATCATTTGTAGAGGGCTTCACTGTTTGCAAAAACACTTGCACATATGTTTTCTCCAATTCTCATGATAATTCTGTGACCTGTTATAATTCTGCTTTACAGATATGAAAATTGACCCTCAGAGAAATTAATCAGTGTGCCCCCAAATCTCAAAATTAATAACTGACAGAGTCTTGACTCCATTTGTCTCAATTTTTCTAATTCAGTGTACTTTCCAGTTTACCACACATCCATTAAGTAAGTAGTTGTATCACACAGGAAGTAGCGTAGGTGCACCTGGGTGGCTCAGTTGGTTCAGCTTCAGACTCTTGATGTCAGTTCAGGTCACCATCTCACAGTTCATGAGTTTAAGCCCCTCATCGGGCTCTGCGCTGACAGTGTAGAGCCTGCTTGGTAGCCTCTCTCTCCTTCTGTCTCTGCCCCTCCCCTGCTCATGCTCTCTGGTTCTCAAAAATAAATACATAAAACTTAAAAAAAAAAAAAAAGAAAGTAGTGTAAAATTTTATCAGTTTGCTGTAAGTCAAAAGTAACATAAGGAGCGTAAAATGGGTGCCATTTTCCTTATAGTGATTACTTTTCAGAATGCATTTCAAGATCATAATGAAGAAGTTTTATTTGTCTAAAAGACAATCGGCTCATTCCCAGTGTTAAAGGGTTTATTTTGCTACAGCTATCTGCATGCAGGTTCTGTGCTACCTCTGTCACATCGCTGATAGATACTTAAATGCCAGGATCATTGCTAGGAATTGTGTCTGAGAATGTGCTATCACATGTCACCACTTCTCCTTTGCCTTTGGAGTGAAGATGTTCTATTCAGTAATGTATCGGAAACAAAGCCATTGGCCCTTGGTGATTACACACGCACCCATACACATGTGCACACATGAGCATATAATTGTAATACTGAAGGATGAAAAATGAGGATAATTTCTATTAAGTCTAATTGCGAACACCTCTTAATTGTATCTGTTATGAGGGATGAAAGAAGTACCATTTTTCAGAACTAAAATTCACTGACCACATTGTACTCCTTTTAACAAACTTTTGACTAAGGCAAAATGTGAGTTAACCTCTTTTGCTATGCATGGTTTCTATGGTCAAAAAACAAAAATACAAACTGTTAACCAGGCTCAAGAAATAATAATCTAAAATCCTTAAGGAGACTTATAGTTTACAAAGCTTTGTTGTACTCATTCCTTTCATCATAAAGCAATCCTATAAAATAGAGAGATGTTACCCCCATTTTACAGGTGTGAAGGCTGAGGTCTTGACCATGATCACATAGCTACTATGTATATACTGTCTTGGACCTAAGATTTCTCATCCCAAATCTCTACACTAATTCAGATTCTAAGCTGTCTACACACACACACACACACACACACACACACACACACACACACCCTTTGTGACTTGCATGAAATGGAAGTGATAATAAACACTTAAAGGGTAGGGCCCCTGGGTGGTTAAGTTGGTTGTGCACCTGACTTCAGCTCAGGTCATGATCTCATGGTTTGTGAGTTCGAGCCCCACCTTGTGCAAAGCATAGAGCTCGTTTCAGACTCTCTGTCTCTCTGTCTCTCTCTCTCTCTCTGTCTTCCCCCTCCCCCAAAATAAATAAACATTAAAAAAAAGAAACATTTGAAGGGTGCCAAGGTGGTTCAGTCAGTTGAATGCCCGACTTCTGCTCAGGTCAGGCAGGTCATAATCTCACAGTTCTTGAGTTCGATCCCCACATCAGTCATCAGAGTTGCTGCTGTCAAGGCAGAGCCCACTTCCGATATTCTGCCCTCCTCTCTCTCTCTGCCCCTCCTCCACTCACATCCTTTCTCTCTCTCTCTCAAAATAAATAAACATTTAAAAAAGAAACACTTAAAAAGTGGAGCTATATAACGCAATTAGTTTTGTTGCTCCTGACAATATTATAGAATCACATTTTTACGTGTGCTGTTGTGTATTCTGTAGTGATGTTTTTCTTATACAGCACTACTTAAATATGACATTCTCCAAGCCTATGCATAGAAAATGCCCAGCGGCCCGAAAAGACTAGACTGACATAACATGAGCTCCTTGTTTACTCACTGAATAGGCACAACTTGTGCCCTGCCAGCTGCTTTGTCCACAGCCTTAACCTTGTTCTGCGAGAAACACCTGTATGAGTGGCTGGCTGGATAATTAAGTCCATACTCTGGTTCAGCCTTAGGATCTTCTGTTAAGATTAAATCAGATAAAGCCTCTGCATGTGAACAATATACCACTCTCTGAATTAGGTTTGGACCACTGAGATCAGGTGGACATGGACTTCAAAACACGGCGTTCGGAGGGAGTATGATTTATTGGGATCTTCTTACATGAAGAGACTATTGAGGCAGAGAAATGTTTTAGTGCTACACTCAGGATACGGAGTGTGGGGTCTGGGAGGATTAGTATGTGACGTGTTAGGACTGCAGAATTGCCCCTGTCTCACTCAGTTCAATACGGATAGCAAATTGCTCTAAGATTACAGTGTGGAGGCAGATTACATTCTTTTTTCTTGGGGTGGGGGGAGAATTCATTAAAGACATTTATCCAGAGAAATGGGCTTATTGACATTGAAAACTGAGACCAAGGTCACTTCAAGATCTAGCAGGAACATTAACACTAACTTACATATCGAAGACAAGCCTGTGACTCAATGCTGAGAGAGCCTTTTCTGTCCATGTATCTGAATGTTTGCGCTGAACCTTAAGATGACTCATCTCCAGGACTCTTGGAAGCCACTTGATTTAATGCATAAGCAACTGGCAGTAATCAGACAATATGTCACCTAAAATGCGGAAGCTCACGTTATTTCAATAAAGTCTTCATTCTTTAATCATTAAAAAGAGTTGACATACGTGCTTTACTTCTGGTTAAAGAAAAGCAACCACTTCCTCACCCCTGATGAAAAGTATACCTGACTTGAACCTGGGCCCAACATGTCATCACTGGAGCAAAGGGGAAGAGAGGGTGTTGAGTTTTCCTAACTATTTCTGGTTCCGTTTACTGACAGAACCTGGAGATATTTACTTGGAACCTGTGTTTCTGCTCCCTCCAATACTTGTTGCCCTCCTGGAAGTGTAATTGTGAGTGTGCTGTGACACCAAACTCCTCAGATTCATTCCAAGTGACCTGGTCTCAGTTATTCTCAAAACTTGGTCCAGAGCCTCCCTGCTCCATCACTTGTTCCCATTCGGTCAGTAGCAGCAGGAACTAGAGGACAAGTGAAGTGACTTCTGTGACCACAGAGAATTCTCTCTATTTCTAAATTGTTTAAATTTGGTTTGCAAGGGATTATTTCATGATCCGCGTGCACTTCCTGCATCTGTTTAGTCTTAAATGCTTCCTAAAACATTTTTCAAAATCCATGCGTGATTTTCTAATCCTCCCTAATACATAGACTGCTTAAAATGCAACTCTTCTTCTTTTTTTTTTAATCCTAGCTTTGAAAATGCAAACAAATGTGTGAGCCTTCAGAACGGGTGGGAAAAATGAGGGCCATCGGAAGCATTGCTGAGTGATGGTGGTTCTCTTGTTTATGCACCTTACAGGAAAGTTCAATTTTCAATAAGAAAAGTTCAGGCATGGTCATCACAGCCACTGCTCCCGTTCGGCAGGGGCGAAATAAATGCATTGCACTCCCTCTGCTGGCTCGGAAGCTGCAACAGCTCATTAACAAGATCTATATTTTGATGTAGGTCCCCATTTAAAAAAAAAAAAAAAATGGTGTGCAGAGAAAAGAAGCAAAACCTGGGAAAGCTGCTAATTTCAATTTTGCTTAAAATGTCAGGAAAAACAAACATCTGCCCAACGTAAATGGTTAAATGGGCAAGAAAGCAGCAGTTTTTAGGTATTTCAGCACTGTTCTAAGAAAAAGAGAGAGGCTGCCTCTTCTCTCCCTGAGGCGTATNCTCCCCTGCTCATGCTCTCTCTCTCTCTCTCTCTCAGAAATAAATAAAACATTTAAAAAAACTGTACCTTTAAAAAAAATTACTCTGTCCTTTTCGAATACTGAAATGATCTTTTCCCAAAGCTCAATGAGCAAATTAGTAGGCTAGTATGTTTCACATGTTCGAAACATTCCAGAGAAAACAAAGGCACAGATTGGTCTGGGGTGAGGGGAAAGGGAAAGGGTGTCTTTCTCCTGGTGTCAGAAATGAAAACTAAAAGAGCATCACGCTGGAAGTCTGTACTTCAGGAGAAGCCACTTCCGTGCCTGAAGGCATGTTACCCACAAGCCTGGAAGCGAATCACAGCTCTGTGGAATTTTATGGTCAAGCAGACCAAGGCACTGTTCTACTCATGGGTGAGGACAGCCTACCAGGAGAGCAAGATGTTCCAGGTGTCAGGGCATCTTGGGGGCCCTGAGCCCTGCTCCGGTCCCGTTCAGCAGCGTATTGTGAGTTTTCCTTCAAGGCCAATCATCTGGCCAGGCTTTGCCCTCTCTACCTTCTTGCTTGCTTCCTTCCCCAGGCGTCTAGATGCTAACCACATCAGCTACGTCCCCCCGAGCTGTTTCAGTGGCCTGCATTCCCTGAGGCACTTGTGGCTGGACGACAACGCCTTGACAGAAATCCCTGTCCAGGCTTTCAGAAGTTTATCAGCACTGCAGGCCATGACCTTGGCCCTGAACAAAATACACCACATACCAGACTATGCCTTTGGAAACCTCTCCAGCTTGGTAGTTCTGTAAGTTTATTGATTTTTCCCCCTCTCTTTTTGTACTTTCTAAATGTTCCCTGCATGACCTTGGCCTACAAGTGTCGGCCCTTCAAACCTTGAATAGGTCCATTTTCAGGGAAGAAAACCTCCTGAACCCCTCCCCAAAATGACTCACACATGTTCTAATTGTATAAAAGAATTCAACAGCTTTTAGTAAGCACCTGCTAAGTGCCAAGCACTGCAAGGCAAAGATAAACTATGACCTCTGTCTTTGGGAAGCTGATGAATATCGTCCAGGCAATCGTCACACTGTACAGTTAGTCCAGTGATGGAAGTTAATATAAATTCCTTATTTCTGGTAATAATTTATGATTCAGGTCAAATTGAAATATGCATTTATTACTTAATAAATACTTTTTGAACCCCTACCAAGGGAGGAGAAGTAAGAACAAAGCATTGACAGAGAGCTGTGCATTTGTGGGGCTTTTTTCCTGATGAGTCTAGATTTCTTTAAGTAAACCAAAATGATTCTCAAGTAATAGTTTGAAAAATAATCAGTCTTCTTTAAGAGTGTAGCGATATGCCCCCGCCCCGTATATAACATAATGGTCAATCAAAGTTGATCGAGGAAGAGAACAGCTGCTCAAAAGGCTGTAAGATCAGTGTACGTAGGAACTGAGGAGGGCTTCTTCTGCCCTATTTCTTCCCTTTGCTCCCTGCCCGCCCCTGCCTTCAGTTATTCAGTTTTCTTGATTACTCATCTCCTTCATATTGCAGGATATCTTCCTTTGAGGGTTTCTTATCCCTTTCCCCATGTATTGTAGGTAAAAGATCGTCAGTAAACGTCACAAAGATCTCACATGAAACCAACATCTATTTATTAGAATAAAAACCTTAGTCTAAAAGGATAAGAAGTTTGGGGTGATATTAACAAATTTCGATACAGACTCTCACATGTAAAGATGATGCTACTGACCCACCAGAAGCTGGGTCTGTGCTTTAATTTTTTCCCTCCACCTGAGGGAATGGGATTACGAGAGCCCCACCTAGTCTTTCTCACCCTGTTCTCCTAAAGCCCATTTTCCAAAAATCCCTTTGGGACTTGGTACAGTTTTCAGTTATGCACACAGCTGTTCTCACTGGCCCTGACCTAACTGACTTGCCATTGAGCCAAAGATGATAATTGTACACATTAATGCTGCGTCAAGATAACTAATCTCCCTGGGCAGCCAAAAAAAAATCTGATCACTGTTCTCTGTGGCTAAACTCCTTGTTGCCTGTTAACCTGTGGCCTCACCCTGGGAATGTAGACATTATAAGCCAGGAGCTTTACTAGAAAATAGGCTTCACACTTCCCTCCATCCTTCATTTGCCAAAGACGGCCAGAATCCTACATCCTACATCCCAAAGCTGTGTTAACAACCTGAATTTCCCTTTATTAGTCATGTGGCCCATATTATTATACACTCCCTGATATCTCAAACCCAAAAGATAAAACTGTCATTGCCTATTAAATTCTACGGTATAGGATCATCTATGGTAAGAGCGGATGGGTCATATAGCCCTTTAAAAAAAGTTAAGCAAAGCATTTCTTATGTATAATTAGTGCGTTTTTTACTCTAACTTTCTTTGGATTTAATCAATCAGAATGCTGTGCCTGAGCGTCCCTGTACAGCGAGCCTTCCTGACTGTGTCTGTCACGTTCTTCTGCAGGCATCTCCATAATAATAGAATTCACTCCCTGGGAAAGAAATGCTTTGATGGGCTCCACAGCCTAGAGACTTTGTGAGTTGACCTTTTATTTGTTTCCCTTTTTTCAGTGTTTTCATGAGTATTCTGAAGGAATCAAAATAGCCTGAAAGTCAAACTTGCTGTTTGGTTTGGTTAATTGCCTGAGCTTTAAACAGATATTTACTGCAGCTTTATCTTACACACACACACACACACACACACACACACACACACATACAGAGCTGAGCAATAAAACTGAGATTTTATTTTAATCTAACAGGAGTGGTAAATGAGTTAGAATCATTATAAACTAAATGATATGTTGTCTACTGAGCAGTGAATGTGTACTCTGTGTCAAGGATCAATTCTATAGTGTCACTCAGGCTCACTATTCATGAGTCTGGTGTGCAACCCTCCCTCCCCCAATGAGAGGACACCGACCAGGCAAATGCCAGGACTCTCCAGTCTGAGATGAACAGGCGTCTCATTAACAAACCACAAAGGTTCACACTAAAGCAATTCAAAACACTAAAAAGTAATACAGTGACCATTTCTCGGGCATATCTATAACCAAAGATTGCACTGCATATTGGCACACGTTGTTTCAGTTAACAACCATCTGAGGAGAGCAGCCGTCACTGTCCTGCTTTCTGCTCTAGTCAGGTTAAGTTTTTCTACGAACATGACATATCTAGTCAGTAGCATAGCTGGGATTTGCTTCCTCTCTAGGTTGAGACTGAAATCCATGCTGAACAGTATACACTCCTTCCAAAAAATAGGCCAAAACTTCAGTTCTGAATTGGTACCTATAAGAAAAATAGAGTCCACCCAGCTGACCGCCAAGAGCCTTTCCCAGAGCCACGGCAAGAAGAAATCTCGTGAACCTCGCCAGCCTCCAGCTGTTCCCCAGGAGAAGAGCTGCTCCTCATTGCCCTAGTTGAGTAAGAGAGGTACAATGAGGGTAAGGTGACAGGCAGTAAGGGTCCTGAGTGTTCTGGAAGAAAAGGTGTGGTTCCATTTGTACCCCCCTTCCACCCCCATATTTTTAATACTCAAGTCCAATAAGCCACACCAGGCCACTGAATCTACATTGTTGGCTCTGACCCAGGAGATACCAAAGACCACCTCTTCTGTGGCTTTGAAGCCCATTATTTATATTTGAATACAGAGCTTAACATTTGTACATGGTCAATTTAGCTTCTAACCAGGGTGACTCTGATGATTTCATGAGGGAGTATCTGTTGCTGGTGGTTTCTCCATGTCAATGAGTGCTCACCGCTCTCCTTCCAGGGTTAGTTAAATCATTCTGTGCCTCCTCTTAGAAGAGAGGAACCATCCTCATAAAGAGATGCCAAAGATGAACTTATCAAGGCAGGACTTTGCAGTCCATTTCACGGCATAGGCGAGCCATTCCCATGAGCTTCTTGGTAAAATTAGAACTTCTCCCTTATCCACACAGGGCTGGGCTTGGTATCTTAGCAATGCAAAGCACCTTCCAGTCCTTTCCAACAGAGGAGGAACAAGAAACAGTATTGGCTTTGGAGGGTATTTCCATAATTAGTGTCTCTTTTTTTCCCCCCACGTTTGAGATGCAGACCTTGGATTTTATGTAAAGAGTGAAACATTTCTGCGCAAATTCATATGAGTCTCATTGTCCCCCTCCCTCCCCTCCCCTTGCCCAGGGCTACAGAGGATCAGTAAATTGGTTACTCCCAACCCCTTCCTTTCCCTCACTAGAAACCCAAGTAATTTATAAGGACCCAATCCTCGTTTAATCAAAACAGAGCATCTGGAGAGATTTACAAACAGGAAGAAAATTTATGTCCACAAAAGACACGCGTTTCCTGCCTGCAGTATAGCTTAAGGATGGTTTGTGCCAGACAAGTAGGAATCTTGATTCATGCTTAACTCGGTCAAATTATCTCTCTTAAAATTAAAAAGCAATTCTTCTCCATAGAGGAAGATCTAACCACATCTGATTGCCTGACCAAAAGGTTTTTCTGCGTCATCTGGGAAATCTGCCATTCCCGGAGACTTGGAGGCAATTACTTTTTCATACGAAGTTGTAGCTATAAGGTGGAATAAGCCTATAAAGCGCTTGTGAGTAATGGAATTGAAAAGCCATTTGTGTCATAACAGATAGAGAAATTAATGTTTTGAAATTGTTTGGCCATTCCATCTCTGTGCCTGAAGGATAAGATAACATAGAGCTTTGCCTCACAGACCAAGGAACACACACTTCTGATCTGAATCATTATTTGTGACCCTGAAGAAATTCTAGACCCGATGTCCTTCCTGAGAGTACCCTGTACCACATAAACCTCTCCAGAAGCAGGCTGTCATCCTGGACCTCGGCCTGGGAGAGACACATGGACTCTTCAGGAGTCAGGGACAAAGGAGCTCTCCAAGATGCCCTCTCGGGCGAGACTCTGAAGTGCAGGGGGCATGTCAGAGGATGAAGGTGGGAACAAGAAAGGAGGGTGATTCAGGAGCCAGGACGAGACACGCAAGCGGGCAACTTGGTGAGCCGGGTCCAGTGAAGGGCTCCCTCAGCAAGCAGCCAACACCAGGCCAAGTGTCCCTCTTATTTGAACATTAACGCTGCTATCTGCCCCCTCCCTTTTTTTAAACGCCTCTGTGCCACTGAGACTTGACTCTGACACTCATGATCAGTGTGATGACCATTTTAACGCAGATACTGGTCAGCAAGCCAAGAAAATCTCTCTCCCTGAAGAGAAGGAAAAAGAGTTTTTATCAGTGACCTTGCCTCATTGGACAGCGTGTTAACTTTCTCTGTATAAGTAGTATATATGAATTTTTAAATGAGAAACTGAAATACTGAGAAACTGAAAATACTATTTACTTATTTTCAGAGATTTAAATTATAATAATCTTGATGAATTCCCCACTGCCATCAGGACACTCTCCAACCTTAAAGAACTGTAAGTATTCAGGACAGATTTAATGGGAGAACTCTATTCTTTGTGAGCTCTCTTTAAAGTATGTTTCATTATTGTACATAGCGTGAGTGACTAGAAGGTTTTATAAGTTTGTACAGGGGCTTCTGGGTGTCTCAGTCGGTTAAGAATCCGATTCTTGATACTGGCTTAGGTAGTGATCTTTCAGTCTTGAGATCAAGGCCCGTGTCAGGCTCCATGCTGAGCATGGAGCCTGCTTGAGATTCTATCCCTCCCTCTCTCTCTCTGCCCCTCCCCCACTCCCTGTCTCTCTCAAAATAAATAAACATTTAAACAAATAAATAAGTTTGTATAAATGATGATTAAGTAAACTTGTGATATATTTTGATTTATTCTATCACAAGCAAACATCAGATAGTCTTTTTTAAATTTATAACAGATTTCTCTAATATATGTATGTTTTAAAGAATATATTTAGTTCTCTAAATCATACTCTTTTCCTAAGCTATATTCCCCCAAGATTTATATACTTCATGGATTTGTAGAGAACTGCCACGGAATTCAGTTATTTGCTGAGCATTTTGAAAAACAAACTTCTCTAAGGTTGCATAAGTATAGGACTAGAGAATTCAAATGCATGTGCCTAGTACCATGCTAGATGCTTCCATATATATTACTTCATATTCTTTAAATATTTCATGAATCATTTAATTTTTTAAAAAGTACAATTTTACTAAAGTAAAGCTAACTTTCAGCTCTTAGGTTGCATATATTGTCTTTCATATACTAAAATTCAATGAGATTTTCTTTGTACCTAAAAATATGAACACTGTATGTAAGGACTGTTCCAATACTTGGAAAGAAAGATAAACGTAGAGCCTATCCTCTTGGCTGAGAGAAATAAGGCACAAAGCTAAAGGAGGTAGACAACAGGGCTTGTTTGTAAGAAAAAGCCTTTACGAGAGGTTCTCCCTCAGGAGCCCCACATGTGGCTGAACTGGGAAGTCATCACCATCTCTGGTCAGGCAGCCCAGACTGTCAGTCACCTTATCAAGCCACCGGCCCACACAGGACCCAGAGATCACTGACTCTGCCCCTCTGCCATTGAGACAACATTAGCATCGACAGAGGAGAATCAATTTGTTATTACACACTCACTGAGCGCCTTCCCTCAGCTCAGGAAATTTTGTCCTCATGAGGAGATTACCTAAATCTCTACTTCATAGCAGCTGAAGTCAATTTTCTCTTCTCCTGGCTTCAAATGGGGTCAGAAGGAGTGATCATAATCCCCTCTCCAAAGATGGTTCCCTCTCTCTCAAGTTGTTGTATAGTGGTGCTCTGTTGGATATGAACAGACAGATTTTCTTTTTATAACATTAAATTGTAAGTTTCCGTAAAGCACAACTATTATTTTCAGATTCTTTATTCCTCTTTCAAGATGACAGCTTGTGATTTCTTTTTCTCCTAGAGAGCACATAAGCTTCAAAATGCAGAGAGGAATTTAACTTTATCCTCTAGTTAAGATGTTGCTTATTGGCACAGGAGGGGGGGTACTATTACATAATTTTACCCTACACATTATTTTCTAAAAAAAATTTTTTTTCCCTCTCTTCCTAGAGGATTTCACAGCAACAATATCAAGTCAATACCTGAGAAAGCATTTGTAGGCAACCCTTCTCTTATTACAATGTAAGTGGCCGTAGTTCTTTTTGATTTTTCCATCCTGAAATATAGTACATATTTCACTTTTAAATATAATACAATGAGTATCTTATATTTTCCCAAGTTTGGTCTTTGTCAGTGTATGAATCTCTACCGAGAAGTGTATATAGAGATGTTTTGCTAGGTCTTAGCTGAATGCTAAAATGACTTTTTCTTATTATTTATTTAGCTGGATGCTAAAATAATTCTTTTTTTTCCAGAGCCTACAAGTGTGCATTGCATCATGCTTCTTGTCTTCAGATGCCTTGTCTCACTTCACAAAAATCTTGTGAAATACTTTTGCTTATCTCTATTTTCTAACGAATAAAACTTATTTTTTAGAGCATCAATGTCAAGGTCACCTAGTCATTTAGAACTTGAATCCAAGTATACTAGAAATATAAATTATTATATACAAACGGGAGTCCTTTATAGCAATAGACTCCATTGATGGTGGGGGTTTGGGACATACTGGTTTATGCGTGGTTTCCATATTGATTTGTTATCAAGCCCAAGCACTGAGTCACATTTATAGACTTACAAGCCAGGTTATAATTCTAGAAAGCTGCGTGTATTCTAAAAAGGTGTATTGGGGGTTTATATCCCATAAAAGCATAAAAGAGAGTTACAAGTACAGCGTAAAATTAATTGGTTATATGTTTCACATTTTAGCACAGGCAGAAGATTGATCATATGTAGACATACGGGAAGATGAAAACAGGCATGGATGGCTCTTAGTTCAAAGATGCCTGGCAAATTTGGGGGGTAGTACTGGCCTCAGGTCTTGCAGGAGGGGTCTTGGATATGCAAGAGAGAAGGGACAACTGTTGAACCTGACTCTAGGGGCATTTCTTGGCAGAAATTCATCCTGTGCCAACTTGATTAAGAGGCTTTCTGGAACAGGGTAGCATCTGTCACAAATGAGCTGGAATCCCAATTAGCCCTGACAATTGAAATTTAAAAAAAAAAAAAATACCATTCATCGTTTCTGAAATATGCTGACAGTATGTTGGCAAACTAAGGGTTTTAAAGTCTATTGCCAATAAACATTAGGCCTCATTAGAGAGTATTTACATACTAAAAGTTGGCAAATTGCATTGCCTGTGCTTCTTTTTCCTTACAGCCACAAGCCTGGGTTTGTTTTTTTTAATCGCTCTTTTGATATGCTAATACCACTTGAGAAAGGACTAGAAGCCCCCCAAATTTATTAGTGCTCCTACACAGTATTTTATGGTATTATTCACTGTTTTCTCCCTGAAGCTCTCCTCTCCTTGCTTCTACCTCTTTCCATTTCTTGTCACTGTCAGGGATCCCCAGCTACCCCTCTCTGTGAATGCTTCCCTTGTCCCATTGGCTACCCAGTCGCAATGTCTACCTCTATGGTCCCCACCCTCAGCGGGACTTCTTTGCACGCCCACTGCCCCCAGCTTCTGCCAGCCCCCACCTCGATTTTCTTGCCACCCTCCCTGCTTCCACCGCTAGCAGAGCTGTCACCCTGAATCACAGCATCCATCTTGTCACTCTCTTGCTGTGAAAAATACGGAGATTCAAGATGGTCTACCGTGAGTCTCCCGACCAGCGACCCAAAGCTCTCCTCAGTTACCTTATGCCATAACCCAGGTCCACTAAGCTCTCCTCATAGAGCAAAACTATTTCCTTTGTTTCTATGATTCCATCCCCTCACAATGTTGGTTGAAATTCTGTCTTCCAGGGCCTGTTTCCAATGACATTCCATGAAGTTTTTCTCGATCTCACGAGAAAACTCCCTCCCGAGAACCGTGTAACTCCTCACCTCCTTATTTGTATTTGTGATACTTAGGTACACAAGCATGTGTATTCATAGCTGCCCAGGTTATGTACATACATACATGTGTGAACACAATTATATACATACAACCATATTGTCTAGACAAGGGACACTGTAATAGTATCATGAAAACTCCCATTTTTAATCATAAGACCTTCTAGCTCTAGCTCTTTTTCTTACCGATTATCTAATCCAAGGGAAGAGGTTGGAGGGTAGGAGGGCAGAAGGGGACTTAGGTTTGTTGGGTAACAACTCTATCCCAGGTACTAAACCAGATGTTAGACAAGCATTAGCTCTTTCAATTTGTACACAAACCCTACAGCTAAGATTTATTATTCCAGCTTAACAACCTAGAAAATTAAAGCTCTGAGAAGTAATGTACTTGCTGAAGTATATGAACTTTAGTTTTTTCCTCCAAAAATGAGAAAAATGGTATCTGAATATCTGTGCTATGGATCTTTTAAAGCTGTTGAGTGGACCAATTGAGCTATAAATGTGAAAGTACTTTATCAACCAGGAAGTGGGATGCTGTTATTTATTTGATTCCAAGCTGCTTTAAGGCGAGAACATTTTATCCATCTTCAAACTCCCAGAATCTAGCATAATATCAAGCACATAATAGATACTTAAGTACAGTTTCCTTAACGAATCAGTCTCTAAAGGCCCACAGTACCATACTTTGAGCACAGTAGACATAAATAAATACCAGTTCAACTCCACTGAACTAGGATGTCTCAACTAAGAACTATTTGTAGGGCTTCATTTGACCAATTCAAATACCATTACATTGAAAACATCTGTAGGGGCGCTTGGGTGGCTCAATTGGTTCAGTGTCTGAATCTTGATTTTGGCTCAGGTCATGATCTCAAAGTTCATGGGATCAAGTCCCACATCAGGTTCTGTGCTGACAGCACAGAGCCAGCTTAAGATTTTCTCTCTCCCTCTTCTCTGCCCCTTTCCCACTCAAGCTCTTACTCTCTCTCTCTCTCAAAATAAATAAATACTTTTTTTGTTTTTTTTAATCTGTAAGGGTGGGTGCCTGGGTGGCTCAGTTGGTTAAGCTTCCAACTTCAGCTCAGGTCATGATCTCACGGTTCGTGGATTCGAGCCCCTCATTGGGTTCTGTGCTGACAGTTCAGAGCCTGGAGCCTGTTTCAGATTCTGTGTATCCCTCTCTCTCTCTGCCCCTCCCCCACTCGTGCTCTGTCTCTCTCTGTCTCAAAAATAAATTTTTTAAAAAATCTGTAAAACAAAATGTCATTTAAGTTCTAATAATGTCTCACCTTTAAAAGCAGTCATGACTTTTTTAAAAATCTAAATATCACCAAAAAAAGTAGAATAGCACATTTTCTCTCAAATACTCCTTCTTATATGTTATGGTAAGATTTGACTAGAGGATCCAGTCTTCATATAAATATGTGGAACTGCATCTTTATTTATTTAACAATATGACTGCCATCTCTTTGAATTCCCTTTTTGCCACTTGATGAATAGTCCACACATGTTGGAGGAAGATTTTTAAGTATATCTATAGTCTGTTCACTTGCTTTTCTCCTTAGTAACTATCACTCATATCTGCCTTGTTATCAGGAATCTTCATTTTTATATAGTATGGATTTCTTACCAAAAGCCTCCTCATGTGAGTTAAAACACTTTTGAAGTTTTCCTGATACTGAGTAATCGGGAATGTTATGCAATAAAGTATAATCATGGTTACACACACTTAATATATTTCCTGAAAATTTGAAGAGGTATCATTTGTTGTTCAACTTTTATACTAACACATTGGTGTTTGGATTTTTTTCAGACATTTCTATGACAACCCCATCCAGCTTGTTGGAAGATCTGCTTTTCAACATTTACCTGAACTAAGAACACTGTAAGTTTTTCTCTTGCAGATCACTTTCCCCTTGTATGGGTTGCTGTAAAAACCAAATGGATATTTTAAGTTAAAGTTCTTTGTAAATGGCACTAAAATTACCCCCTTCTGGAAGCTTCTGCCAATAGTACTCATGTACTCCTCCTTCTAGGACTTTGAATGGTGCCTCCCAAATAACTGAATTTCCTGATTTAACTGGAACTGCAAGCCTGGAGAGTCTGTAAGTACTTGAATAGGCTCTTGACTTTGCCCAGCACATGCACTGCCCTTGAAGCTTGACAAGTCTTAAAGTCAGCGAATAAAAATATATCACTGTGCGATGCCTGAATAAAAGAATTATGTCTGGTTTGTGTTTCAACAGGACTTTAACTGGAGCACAGATCGCATCTCTTCCTCAAACCACCTGCGATCAGTTACCTAATCTGCAAGTGCTGTGCGTATCAGAAAGGCAGTAACGTTGTGTAAACAGGCAACTTCCATTTAGGAGCGAAATGGCAGCCGTTATTTCAATAATCCTTTAAAAGGGGAGAAAGTTCTTTCCTTGCAGGGCTCCAGCAGGCCGGTCCTCCCTCGCCCCCATGGGGGGCTAGGGAATTGGCTCTCTCGTGTGACCCCGGTAATGGTGGGGGTGCCCCCTTTGTTGCCAAGTTCCAATCCGTCTCCCGTTAGAGTTTCAACTGGCACACATTTCCTGTCAGAAAATGGATATGAACAAGCCTAGATAACTTCATTTCCCCTTCTTTGCAGAGCAGAAAAAAATTACATAATGGATCAAAAACCCAATATGGATGCCAAAATAAAAAATTAAGTCATCAGACCCATACAAACCTTGATAAAGGTGATCAAACATTCTTCCAGTATAGTTGTGGGTGCCGTGTTCTAATGTTTCCACTAATGGTTAAACAGCTTACATATGTTATTTCTGTTGATTTGTTGTGGGTTTTTTTTTCCCCTCTGTCTTTCCCTTTCTGAAAGGTAGTTTACAGGAATTTGAAGAGCTTTGTTTTGACTTTCCATTTTCAGCCTTCTCCCTCAACTCGCAACCCTATTTCTGTCCTCTTATGCACTGTGGAGACTTAACGAATGGACCCTTAGTCTCCAGTCATGGCTCCCTTCTTGCAGAGGAGGCATCTGTGTCAGCTGAATGCCTGTAATTCCACCACAGGCTTCACCCAGTAGCAGAGCTACAAGCAGCACTACAAATGTGAAGTGGAAGAATGGGAACGTCACCACAATGATTCTGCCTTCCCCTCTCCCCAGCCCCCTGGCCACTTTGGACCTCAGTTGTTCAGTGATATGGGGTTGTAGTAACACCACGCGATAGCCTTGAAGTCAGTCATTTGTGTGTACAGGAAGGGAACATAGAGTAAGTCTCCTCTTCTTCCTCCCACATCGCCCTCTGAGGTGTAGAGAAGTTGAGAATTAGGACAGTTAAGTACAGTTGTCAAAGTCATACAGCAAGAAAGTAGCCGAGTCCAAATTCAAATACAGGCAGTTTGATTGAATAGCTCGGAGGAAGTGCGTATATACCAGGTAGTGGACGTCTTAGGGGCCATTTTAGAATTCTGTCTACCGCACCCAAAATAGTATAATTATCCTCATTTCTCAAGGAAACTAGATTGATTACATGAGTAGGACTTCACATGCTATAGCTAATACTAAAGGAGCCAGCATTTAAACTGCATCCATCTCTGCTATGCCACATAGCAAATGGTAAACCACCCAGGTCTAGAATTGCACAAATTGGTAAAGAGCAAAGGCTCTGGTCTGTTTTTCTGGTTCAAATCCCATCTCCCTATATACCAGCAAGAGATCTTGAGCAAGTTATTTATCCCTTCTGGGACTCCATTTCCCAATCTATAAAATAGAGATATAGCCACTTCCTTCAGAGGATCATCATGAGGATTAAGTGAATTACTACATGTCAAACACTTACACTAGCACCTGGGACGTCGTAAACTCTCAGGCAGTGTTAGCTCTTACCAACTTCTTTCTCACTTGCCTTAAACCATTACTCTTTCTTCAAGCTATTCTTTCCTCAAGCTGAAACTTGAAAGGTCTGAAAGATCACAAATCCATTAACCACAGAAGCTTGTCATTTTCAAAGCACTTCAACCTGTAGTTTTGATTTGTTCTTCACAACACTCTGCGGGAAGATCAGCAGGTATCTTCTCATTTAAAGAGAAAACTAAAATAGGCATAATGCTTTGGGCAGCATATTGACCACATTGAAGAATCCGTTGAAGTTGAGAATAGGACTCAGGGTCCCGACCTCTACTACCATCTACTTTATGGTCTGGAAGCCAAGGTCTGCAAGCTCCACTCCTTTGGCTGAATCATCCACTGAGTAGCTGCTACATGAAGAAACTGCCCCCGAGTTGCCTCACCTCCATGGGAATTACCTGGCTGTGTGTGGCTTTCCTCACTAAATAGCTGGTGATTTTAGGCAAATTATTTCACATTATATGGTGATAATCAGTGTCTCCCTCATAAGGTGACAACAGGTCAAATGAGATAATTTAGGTAAAGCTGTAAACACGGTGTCTACATTTAAGAAGTGCTTGATCAATGTTAGCCCTGAAAATCATTAGGTAGAAGGCAGGTAGAAGGTGATACTGGGTCTTTACATGGAGGAAGCTTTTACGGATCCTCTACTAAGAGGCACACAGGAAGCACTTGTCTCCTTGCAGTCTGTGGAGATGAGTGAACCAAATTATTATCAGCTTTGATGATAGGTATGTCCATTTTATCACATTCATTACTTTTTAAAACGATATGCCATATTGTTAACTGGGTGTTATTTTGTGCGTTGGTGTGGGGTCTAGTTTTGGGTTTCTTCATTTTTTGTTTGGTTTAGTTTGGTCTTTCAAACCTTGAGTATAAACTACAAACTTTTGTTTGCAAACAGCTTCATCTGCAGTATTTGTGTGTAGTAAATGAACTGTATTTCTATATGAATTCCATTAGCTCAATAAATGTAGAATAAAGTGATCAGTTATAATTCAAAAGCCTCTTAGAAAACAGCATGGGCTTTTCAGTTACATGGTGGCGATCTGGTTTTAAGAATTAGAATCAGGCATGAAAGTGTGTTAGCTGATTAGCTGGTAACTTTTAAAACATGAGACAAGATTTTTTAAAATATCTATGTTACTTTATCTACCAGCTTTCTTTTTTTAAGCTTTCTGCAAATTACCGTGGCTTGTTTTAGATTAGTTATATTATACTATAAATATGTCCAGATGTTTTTGTTATTCTGTAATTTGTTGAGTTTTGGCTGAAGACTTTCTTAGATTTTTTCCCCCCTTGTAGTGATTGATTTCAAAGTTAGTGCTATGTTTTGACTTGTTGTTGGATTTTTTTAGCTGATTAGAAAAGAACCAACAATGATTCTCTAAGCTGTAGAGATACAGCAGCTCTTAGAAAGAGAGGCACAATTATTTAATTTAATTTGGACTCACTTCAGCAAGATAATAGCTAGAACATTGTAGATCATCACTAACAAAATATAAATAAATTTGTTAAGTAAATTATTTAAATCAATTAAAGAAGTACAACGGCTACATTTCAGTAAACGTTTGGATCTATGCTTAATCCAATAATGCCACTGACTACCTGCTCCATGTCAGGTCTGGGGAAACGTTCAGAGTCTGCCTTGGGAGATAGATCATCTCGGAGGGGAAAGGAAAGCAAAGCATGTTTCCTTAGGATTAATATATAACAGATTTTCCCTTTTGTGCCTTCTGTTTTTCAGAGATCTATCTTACAACCTGCTGGAAGATTTACCCAGTTTTTCAGTCTGCCAAAAGCTTCAGAAAATGTACGTCTATAAGAGTTTCTAAGTCACTTAGCAAAGAACAAGAGCCAAAACTCACATTTCTAGGGGTCACTGGTTTGCTTGCCCTGTAGGTCACTGGGGAGACATTTGGTGTTTTCCCTTTTTATACACACAAGGTGTGATGGTGTAGGATGCCTACTAAGTTAGGAAACACAGATAATATTATTTTTCTATGCATTGTACTGTAAGCAAAGCTTTTACTGCGCTTTTTGTTTTTCTCCCCTCCTATAACAAACTTGGTGTTATAAGAACCGGGTTTATTTGAGCTTTGGAATTTTTCTAAGATTACATATCCAATGAATAGCGTGACTTTTTTGTTTGTTTGTTTTGTTTTATATAGTTTACGGTCAAGTTGGTTTCCATATAACAGCCACTGCTCATCCCAAGAAGTGCCATTACTTTTAAATACGGGAAGGACTTGGTGTTTGTTCCACAAGTCATCTTTAGAAAGTGCCGTATTTGTCATATTTGAGGTCCTACTGATGTTACTTCCACATGAAACATGTTAACATTCTTATCGTCAAATTGCCTCCTCCACAAAACATCAGCCTTATTGCTTTTTTTTTCATGTTTATTTTTTTTTTCAAGAGAGAGGAAGAAAGCGTGTGCACGAACCAGAGAAGGGCAGAGAGAGGGAGAGAGAAAATCTCAAGCAGGCTCTGTGCCATCTGCTCAGAGCCCGATGAGGGGCTCGATCTCAGGACCAGGAGATCATGACCTGAACTGAAATCAACAGTTGGATGCTTAACTGACTGAGCTCCCCAGGTGCTCCAGCGTATTGTAAAGTATGCTTTACAGTCATACTTCGGTTTTGATCAAAACAATATTAACCATCTGGCATGCCTAGGTGGTCGTGATTTCCACTCAGGTCATGATCTCACAGTTTTTGCATGATCGAGCCTGGCGTCAGGCTCTGTGCTGACAGTGAGAGCCTTGCTTGGGATTCCCTCCCTGTTCTTTCCCTCTCTCTCAACCCCTCTCCCACCCTCTCTCAATTTCTCCCAAAATAAGTAAATAAACTTTAAAAAAAGAAAGCAATATTAGGCATGTGTCCTTTTCTGAATTTTTCTCTGAATGCCTTTCAGTGAATAAGAGAGAAAAAGAAAGATAAAACTGTCTTTAAAAGGTAAGGATTTGACTCTCTTGAAGCCCCCCCGAAAAATACTAAAATGGCTCCGAAGGCAGAGCCAGGCACCAAGTGATTGAATGATGATGGCATTTGGAATATAGTTTTACATCCACCCAAAAGAACTCGTTGCTCTGAAAGCAAGGCAATACTTAAGTGTATAAATTGGAATGTTCTTCTTTAAACAAAACAAAAAAATTTTAATCAGTCACTTGACTGTCACATTTCATGTGTTCCTTTGATTGAGGGCAGGTAATTCCTCTGTAGAAGTTCTCTGAAGACTAATCTTTGAAACCAGTGACTCTGAAATCAATCTTTGGAACTCTGTCGTTTCAGAGACCTGCGACATAATGAAATCTTTGAAATTAAAGTTGACACTTTCCAGCAGTTGCTCAGCCTCCGAGCTCTGTGAGTACTGCCTCCCAGCACCTTTCCCGGCCACAGATCACTTTCTTTCTCTATCTGGTCTTCCCCAATATTTTCTTTCTGCTGTCTGCTAGTATCATTGGAGCTTTGTGCCTATATTTGCTACAAAAGGGCAAGTATCTTGCTCATGATACTTTCCAGGAATATATTCAAAAGTAGTAAATTTGTAGTCTGCTTTCTGACATGAAACTTGGATAAAGAGGAAGAAGGCCAAGCTGTTGAATCACCTACGAAATGTGTTTCTGTCAGCAGCCTAGAGTTGGCAGGGATTTTCCACACAGAAATGGAATGACTACACAACACTGCCTGCCCATTCGTTTTTTCTGGGGCAACAGGTTTCAGTATGTGTCTCAAAGTGCTTCAGAATCATCACGGGGCCACTGTCAAGAGTCCAGATTCCAGGTCCTCAACCTGCCTCAGGAGTTAGAATCCCTGAGGTGGGTCCTGATGATCTGCATTTTAACAAGCACACTAAGGTTTGAGCACAGCTGCCCTGGAAAATGCTTCTGTTGATCAGATGAGTAAGAATTGTAAATATAGTATCTAATTCCATTTTATGAGTGAAAGCACCATATATTAACCATCAACTTAAAAAAGGAAACTTTGGTAACAGATTGTTTTCTGTGTCAGTTAAATCTTTTTCATCTCAAAACTGAGTTTCAATGTAATTGTGATGAATAATGACAATATGAAATGTGTTTTTTATAACTTTTTAAATGTTTTATTTGTTTTTGAGAGACAGAGAGAGAGAGACAGAGTGAGCAGGGGAGGGTCAGAGAAAGAGGGAGACACAGAATCCGAAGACAGGCTCCAGGGTCTGAGCTGTCAGCCAACANATGTGTTTTTTATAACTTTTTAAATGTTTTATTTGTTTTTGAGAGACAGAGAGAGAGAGACAGAGTGAGCAGGGGAGGGTCAGAGAAAGAGGGAGACACAGAATCCGAAGACAGGCTCCAGGCTCTGAGCTGTCAGCACAGAGCTCGACACGGAGCTTGAACCCACGAACTGTGAGATCATGACCTGAGTCAAAGTCGGACGCTTAACCGACTGAGCCACCCAGGCGTCCCCAATATGGAATGTTTAAACTTTGGTATATTTTGGTAAAACTCCCTTTTACCGTCAAGTTTTTCTTTTTCTTTTTTTCTTTAATGTTTATTTTTGAGAGAAAGAGTCAGACCGTGAGTAGGTGAGGGGCAGAGAGAGAGGGAGACACAATCTGAAGCAGGCTCCAGCTGCTGTCAGCACAGACACAGGGCTCGAACTCAGGAGCCATGAGATCATGACCTGAGCAAAGTTAGACACTTAACCGCCTAACTGACTGAGCCACCCAGCCAACCCCTAAAGTTTTTCTTAATGCTTAAGAGACTATTCCTTTGTAAAATAATACCATTCCTCAAAACATTTTAAATTTACCTTTAAGAATCTTCTTCTTCTTCTAAAAGTGTACCTTGAAAGCTATCTTGTTCTGAATTTAAGTATGTTGCCCTTTCCTTACTTTTCCTTTTTATCAACTTGTGAAGTTCTTCTACTTTTTTTTTAATAAATGTAAAACAAAAAATATATTACCTACTTTCATTACCTGCCTTTTTCATCCAGTTGGAATTCTGAATGTTTCCAAAGTTCAGTTCCATTTTTTTTTAAATTTCTTTATAGTTTATTGTCAAGTTGGTTTCCATATAACACAACACCCAGTGCTTATCCCAACAAGTGCCCTCCTCAGTGCCCATCACCCATTTTCCCCTCTCCACCCACCCCATGAACCCTCAGTTTGTTCTCAGTATTTTTAAGAGTCTCTTATGGTTTGCCTCCCTCCCTCTCCTTAACTATTTTTTCCCCTTCGTCTCCCCCATGGTCCTCTGTTAAGTTTCTTCTATTCCATGTATGAGTGAAAACTTATGGTGTCTAGCCTTCTCTGCCTGACTTATTTCACTTAGCATAACACCCTTAAGTTCCCTTATGTGCCCCCATGCATCAGCACTCCTGTATCCTTTGGGTAGGGTCAGTTCCATTTTAAAATGCTGAAATAGTTGATAACACTCTATTATGTCATTGAATTTGCTAATAGAGTAGAACTTAAATGTTCTCACCAAAAAAAAAGGTTTTTTCATATGCATGTGAAATAAAAGGCTGATCTGTAATGATATCAAAAGAATGGGATCCTGAAAGCTGCGTGTCTGGGTGCCCCTGAGTTCCTCTGGCCCCTTAGACTTCATATCCATCACTCACCCAACTCTGCCAACTCCAGTTCATCGCCTCTTCTGCCACTGACCCATCATTCGTCTCCACTCATCCATCCCATTCTCTAAAGAGAATCTTTCTGAAACAGAAATCTAATCATGGCACTTGCCCTGCTTCAAGGATCTTTTTAGTCACCTATTGTCTTCAAACCCACACCAGATTTCCCCGCACTGCCTTCAAAATCTGACCCCAACCTCCTCACTCTCACCCGTGCCTTCTCGGTCCCCTGACACATGGTGGCCATTTCCCTGGTTCTTGTTGCCCATCGGATTCCTCTCCACCCTTGACTCACCTCCTGCCCATGCCGTAAAAACAGGAGCTCCTGCGAGCCCACTCCACTCTGATGCATTTTGCGCATTTTCTGCTACAGGACTCAACACTCAACACTGCCACAGGAAGACTATGCCCTGCCCCAAAATGACAAGAACTTTTTCATCTTCTTATCCCCAGGGTCAAGTGGAGTGGCTCTCTCATTATTTACTTAAGAATTCCAAATGTGTTCTGAGCAAAAGTTCAAGTTCTCTTGATGTTGGTCAGCTTGAGTTTGAATTCCAGCTCCTGAGATTATTTTGTGACTTTGAGCAAGTCATTTAATACTCTGTGCCTTTCTCTGCACCAGTAAAGTGGGATTAATGACAATACCTACTGCTTAGAGTTCTGTTAAGGGTTATACGTGTAAAAA